>NW_019417095.1:72741-93718 GCF_000390285.2 Anoplophora glabripennis
TATCTAAGGGCATTGGTTTTTGCTGTGCAAAATTTTGAAAATTTGCAAATTTTTTTTCAAAATCTGCATTGCAAAATTATTATGCAAAATCTATCGAACCGATTTTGATAAAACTTGGTGTGATAATTCTACATAACATGAAGTTTTTTTGAGCCGAGTATAAAGGTCCTATACCCAATTTAAATACCCCAAAAAAATTCCCTAAAAAGTATTGTTTTTAACCCCATTTTTGCGATTTTTTCGATTTTTACCATAATAATCATGATTCATTCGATTTGTAACTAGTCATGTTTTGTAAAAATTTTAATTACAAACATTTTTTCCATTTCCATTCGTCTAAAATCAACTTGAAAAGATACATAATTAAATAGGACAGAAAAATATGACATTTTTCGATTTTTTTTAACATATTGTACCGCCAAAAGTTAAGCCCTCGTTTTTTTTATGAGCATAGAAAAATTTTCTAGTGATATTTGAAAGGCAAAAATTTCCGTGGATATACGATTCACCCAAGTATGGCTTTTTGAAACCGATACCGTCTGGACTAATGATCAAAATTATAACATCACCAAAGAGGCACATCGCTGTGAAAGTTTTTATTGTAAAGTATGAACTTTGTAAAACAAAGTTGTAGCAAGATTATCGACTAGTTTGCAACAAATTTGCTGGAAAATGCCCGCCGTAAAAGCTTTAAGGAGTAGCGAATTTACTTTTTAGTAATGTGACATCTAGTGGAAGCACCATATAAATAAGTAACCGATTACAATTAGAATTTGAATAAATTATAATAAGAAATACCCATTTTGTGCACGCCCCTGCTATAACACGACCAAAATTGTAAAAATTACGATGTAATTGCACAGTACATCATTTTACTAATAATACTTATAAACATTCATGATTATCTAGGACTAATCGGTTGCCAATTTTTTTATTGCCGTCTAATTATTACCAGTAAATCATATTTATCCCGCTGGCACCGCACTAAAACCTTTAAATTGAACTCAATTATCTAAAATTAGTCTTCGATTTCACATTCTCATGTTTAAATATGAACAAGCATAAACACTCTTATCTCGAAATTTAAATATTGGTGCCATAAATAACAATTTGTGTTAACAATGTTATTAAAAATAGAACCGATCCATCAGTGTAGCATGCGGGCGCCATGCTCGGCCCGAATGCATTATTATTGAACAAAAGAACGTTTACCTCAACATTACTGTCAAGAAATGAATAAACAAATGCCTAGGAAGCGAATATATTTTAAAAAATCAACTGCGACGGGCACCTAAAACATCTAATAGAAAGGATATCTACATAATAAGACCAATTAACTTGAAGTTATGATAGAAAAGATATAGATAAACCGGCGGAGATTCCCAAGTTTAGACGTCAATAACAATACATACACACGTACAGCCATTACAGTCATTAACTTATCTCTTTGGTTTGTACGCGCATTATTTGCACTCTCTGAATTAAACATATTTCCAAAATCAAGTGACCCTTGACTCGGGAACAGGCCAAGCCAAGAAATAGTTGTCAATATATCGAGGTTTGGTGTCCAATCACACGATGGTTGTTACTGTTATTGGTGCGGTGCTTCTGCTTGTCGTTCTTGTGCTTTCACTGCTAAGGTATCTAGCCACGATTTTTTTGCTTTTTTTTCCCGGCCCGAAAAAATTTCCTGAACCGTGTTCGTGCCATCGGGGTACCGATATGTCAATTGTTCATTTACATTTAGTCTAGTTTGTAACTAACACGTTTTTAACCAAGTGATGTGATTTTGTTTAATTTAATTTTAATATGGTAGATTAGCAGTGGTTTTTGTTTGATTGTACAGGTAATTTTGAAAACGATGCGGGGAGAAATTTCTAATCAAATTTCACGTGTTTTAACCCGCAACGGCATTCGCCTTTCGCGTGATACCATAAAATGCAAACTGTTTCTCTTTCTCGTAATAAATTTTCCACTTGCAATATTACAAATAAACAATAATTAACACCTACTTTAATTGCCGTTCATGTGTACTAACATCGTTTTTGAATAAACAATGTGACCTCCTTCAACAATAATACTAGTAATTGCATCTCTATGGTGACTTATTATCTAACAATTACAATAAAATAACATCAAATGTTATTACATTATCTATTTTATATTCGACGCCTACAATTTTGAATAAATTTCGAATGCGGTAGATTAAACGCGATGTGTTTTTTATCTGTCTCACAAATAAAAAGGTGTGATAAAAGTTCCTCATTATTTTATTGCCTTAGGTGGCTAATCCGGCAAAATAATCGGTTCTACTTTTAAATCACAAAGTAAATATTAATTCGCTAACCGAATAAAATACGTGTGTATTTTACACGCCCTTTCTTCGTAACTATTATGTAAATAGTTTGGCGATTAAAATAATTTTAGCATTAATGATAACATTGTAATTACATTAGCATTTTTAAAATATAACGATGATGATGATTAACTGGCAACCGCATTGATAATATTAAATGCTACTGGAATATACAGGGTGTTTCTACAGGGTCTGTACAAACAGTTCACCAGCTTAAAATAAGTCGATTTAACAAAACTTGCCTTAGTCCAAAAATTGATAATAACAGAGCTATAAGGTGTCAAAGTTGAAGAAATAAATAACATTTTCTTTAATATCTTTCGACTATTTCGAGATAATTTCGTGAAATTTCGTTTCCGGGTTTTTTTTAGCATGAGAAATTCCAGTTTATCGACGATTTCGTTGTATCTTCTAGAGGACTCCACCAGCGACCATTCCGACGCATTTAAAATGCCAAAACTTTTTTATGCCCCGGTATATTTCACTTTGGGCTGGAAAAATGTTTCTCCCCAACTTTTCTTCTTAAAACAGGTATAAATTTGTTTAAAAGCTATACAGATTAATAATAATTAGTTATTTTTTAGATTTTTAGATCGATATTAGCAAGGTATACCTTTTTTAAGCAGAAAAGTTGGGGAAAAAATGTTTGCTAGCCCAAAGTGAAATACACTGTTGCACAAAAAAGTTTTGGCAGTTTAAAAGCGTCAGAATGGTCGCTTGTGGCGCCCTCTAAAAGATACAACGAAATCGTCGTAAAAATCGAATCTCTCATCCCAAAAAACTCCCGGACACGAAATTAACTCAAAGTAGTCGATAGATATTAAAGAAAATGTTATTTTTTCAACTTTGACACCCTGTAGTTCCGTTATTATCAATTTTTGGACCGATTGTAAAGCAAGTTTAGTTAAATCGACTTATTTTGAGCCGTACTATATCTAGTGGAGCTTTGTACAGACCCTTTAAAGACACCGTGTATATATATTTTTCGTATATGCACCGTCGTGATCTTCTAGATGTACTTGTTGAAGCAATTGTTAATCCTAGGCCTGCTGCTATTTTTTTTTAGAGGCAATTTTGGAAAATCACTATAGACTGAGTCAAAATTTCTTAAAACTCTAGCATCTCAAATTATATCAATTTATTATACAAAATAATGTTCTTATATAGACTTAACGCTTTGAATTTTAATGTAACATTTTTTAGAGTAGATTGCGAAAAAAATTATAAAATTCGTTCATTTTTCTGTTTGTTATGATTTTTTAAATGTCTGAAATAATCCCTTAATTTCTAGTCTTCCTAACTCTGTTAATTTTAGTAGTGCCAGAAAAATTCAATCGACTACAACTTTTATGAGAAACTTTTCTAACTCTCACCCCTTTTGAGTTATCTTGAAAAACTGCTTTATTTTATAGATTTTCACCCCTATCCGGGGGTTGAAAAAAAAATTACTGTCACTTATTGTTATAACATACCTCAAACTAACTCATATCAAAAATTCAGGCAAGTTGACCAAAATTGCGAATTCAAGGCCCATTTAATTGGACTATAAAGTGGTTTTCTGAAAAACCATTTCTAAAAAAATGGCAGCGGGCTATGGTTCGTCATAACTGGTTCAACAAATATATCTAGAAGGCAAACAATTATATAGCAAAATTCAAATAGTTTAAACACGAACAAAAAATATCTTTTCGCACAAGTTAACCAATTGGTTCTTTGCAAATTGCAAACCGAGACAATCAATGTTTTAACATAAATAAAGATTAATTACTAAATCCTGATTACTATAACGTGAAATTAATTGTATACCACTTTGAGAAAATCTATTAGGACAAAAGACAGCTGCTCTTCAACAACACGGAAGACATTAATATCAATGAATTATAAACAATACAATAAATATAACTTTCGACACAATGACATTGAAAATATAATTTATACATAATACTAGGAAAACAGATAAATTGTCAAAACTGTTATTCAATCGATAAATCTACGATCTATCTCCTTTTATGTGTATTGTTACAAAAATTTATCGGTTTTCATTCATTATAGTTAAAAAAAAAATCGTTTTCAAGTAATGAATAAATTTTCAATTTAACCTTTACTTATTTTTGTTATACCGACAGATTATTTTTCAAGACTCCCCATTTCTTAGCGAATGGACTTCCAGCAAAGTAAACGAGTGCAATTTTTGAGTAAATTAGCCAACATTTTAAAATTCTTAAGTCGTAACGTGCACTCGACATTGAAATTATAAAATAAATACAAAACAAATTGCAGAAATAGACTAGCTGTTACTATACTGTCTTGCACGAGCTTTATTGGTGATGACCTTATACCTACAACTTTTGCAACGCAACGAACAACTTTTGACCCCTTAATGATTCATAGTTTGATATTTATTGCATATTATTAGTATAAAAAGTTTGTAAATAATCCACTAAATTATTTCTAGATATTCTGCTGGGTGAAACGATATTCTTTTCCACCTAATCAATAGAAATGTTGATGCCTTCATAATTAACTTAAATAAATATTTATGCACAAAAACTTATAATTGTTCAAACTACTAATACAAGACAAATAAATAATGACCACAAAGGCCAATATACAAATTAGTTCCTAGTTTCCACAAACATAACAATCGTAATTACATGAATTGTTTCTATATTTTGTAAATATAATTTGTCTAGAAGACCAATTAAAAGTAGACGGAAAATATTTGTATTTCTATTTTCAGTTAATTAGGTACTTGTAAGACCTTTTAAAACGTTTTTTTGAAATAAACCAATGAAAACGGTAGCTAATTCTTTCTAAATCCTTCTATGAATGATAACAAAGCCAACTAGTAATTTGTGATAATAATAATTATTTAAAACTTGCAATAAATGAATTCCATGTTTCTTTTATAATTTTTGTAACCGGTAATACAGGCTGTTACAAATTCGCTTCTCACTACAGGGATCCCCAACACGGTAAGAGATACGAACTAGCTTAAATGGGGGCAAAGTTGCGTAATCAGGGGACCAACATTATGCCCCTAAAAAATCAAGGCTAACATTATTAGTTTTAGAAATATTTGAAGAAAACCGAAATTTTGAAAATCCGTTTTTGTTTCATTTCAGCCTTGTTTAAGGTGATATTGAAAAAAGAAAAACATTTTCTCGTGGCAACTATATCGAATGGCATAATCAATTTTTCCCTGTAACGTTTCGTCTTTCTAGGACCACTATGAACTCCATTTTTTAAAACTTGATTACAATTTTTGCAAACCTTCATGATCCCCAATACTGTACGCCTCATCATGAACTGAACGAAAAAAACTCTCCCTTATTTTTACGTTTAGATATAAATAACGTCTCTCGTTAATGCCGTGCTTTAATATCTAAAAACAAATTGTAACTCGCAGAAACTACGTCTCAAAGAATATTATTGCAAGTAGCTATAGGAAAGATGTTTGACCTGTTTTTATTATAATGTGCCTGCTCAGTTATCGTTAATTAATTACATACTTACTAGTTATGTCCAGGAAACTTTGAACCTTCTTAATATGTGTCGACACGCAAAATAAATGTAAGAAGTTATTTATAAAGTGGTATAGCTAAAATTTCGATAAAATATTTATAATTTTTTACAAATAGCACACGAGGCAGAGTAACAATCCCTTCAAAAATTAAGATTTTACCTAGTTTTTATTAACAGCAAAAGGTTGAAATCCGTTGACACAAAAACTCCAAGATTTTCAAAATATAATTATAATTATAAAAAATTATATGCTCAAAAATACAGAGAATATCTTACACTAGAAAAATACATAAATGCTATAGACAAAAAGAAAAAAAGTGTTACTTCATCCTATTTAATGTTTCTTAATGGTTTGTTATCCTGTTCATGACGCTAGGACGAGTGGTATGAATTTTTAAGTGTGGACAGGCCTATTTTTAAAAACACCTGATATCATTTATGTCGGAGTTACCACGTCATCGAAATATTTTTTAATGAGAATGTGTCATTTATTGACACATTTGTAGACTTCTCGATCATAGACCTATGTTTAATACATTATATTCTATTAATTTGAGAATCCGCTAATTATTTATTTAAGTTAGGTTAAAAATATTTACAGGAGGAAGACAGATTATTTTTATGAGGTTACTTTAAAAATGCTGTTTATAAGAACAAATCTATTATATTGACGATGTCCAGAACAAAAATACGTCACATAACACACATATAAAATACTTTTTTCTCATTTATTATTACTACTAATAATAATAGACATTATATTCTTTAACCATATTTAAATAAATGGCAATATCTTAGAACATGACACATGAAATATAGGTTTGTTAAAAAGACAATCGATAGGGTTTTCTAAATGTTTGTTAAACAATGACAAAATCTGTTCAAAAAAATTTCAAAGATGTGGTTCTGACATGGATGAAGTTGCCAAGTTATCTAATGTCGTAAAAACATATTTTTTCAATAAAAATTGATCTGGACGACTGTTTTTTTCAGCAAATCGTTTAAAAAATATTTTATCGTGACCCAGTATATGATCTCACAATCAAAACTGCCATTCGCAACATTCTACTGAATTTTATCACAAAAATTTAGCTATAACTTCGTTTTGTAGTTTAACTTAAAAAATTTTTGAAAATCAATTATTTTTTGTGTTATTTTCGCTGGCAAATAAAGTTACATTGTAGCTGATTAGAATCAAGTAAAAAAATGTAATAATTTAACCGTAACACCCATTTTAATGAATTTTAAAAGCAACTTACCTCCGCGACTCCTAAATCTGATATTTTTAAGTCTCTCTCGAGGGTTAAGAGCAGGTTTCCCGGTTTAATGTCCTTATGGATAACCCTCATGCTGTGTAAGTATTCTAGGCCGTCGACAAGTTGCAAAAAGTACCCGTGCGCCTGATATAGGGGGAATCTCTTGGAAGGTGTCGAGTCTAGCATTCCCTGTAACGACCCCACGCAGAATTCCATTATTAAATACATTTTCTGTTTCTCGTGGTCGTACAGCTCGTCTACCAGATTGATGACATTTTTGTGCTTCAACTTTCGCAATAGTTTGATTTCCCTGAAGTCAAAGACGTATTTTAGGAATTTACAAGTAATGAATAAATAACACGACTAGAAACAAAATTTACAACCAATAATATTGTCCCCTAAACGACCACATATTTAGTTATAGCTAATATTAATACCTTAATACTAAAAATGTGTTCATAATATATATATTTTTTTTAGGTTTATCACAGCGATGGCAGCCGTCGTGGTATGGATTTTGGAAAATGTAAGTAAAAAAATATTTTTCAGTTAAAAGCTTGTTTTACATTATAGTCAAAAATAGCCATAAGAATTTTGAGAGCTAATTTTATAACCGACAAAAAAACTATTTCGATTTATTTAGAAAAGTCAAAAAATGTGGAACATATAAAATTAGTTGAAAATCCCCATCATCATACATGGGTACAGATGGATTTATATTTAAACTTAACTCAAAAGTATTTTTCCAAGTTTCAAAAGTTATACTTCATTTTTTTAGTTCCGAAACGAGTATATATTAGTTTTGAAATGTTTTATTATAAACATAGATCATAATTTTGTTTTGCATCAAATAAAAATAGGCTTATTTTTAAGTAAAACATAGATATCGATAAGAATACCAGAAACATAAAATCGCTACTAATTGTTGTCTTTTTCCTGAAATTGCTCATTTGACATATATCGATTTGTGCTATTTAATTAAAAACCTACCCAAATTTTAATTGTTACAGTATTTTAATAATAATATTGAGTTATTGTGCAGCAAACTATTCAAAATTGTTAACATTAATTATAATGAGTAGATAATAAGTTATTATAAAAAAAAAAAGGAAACTATGGAGGGCTGAGTTTTTGGGGCATTCTAGTTTACTTAAACTTGATCTTTCTGTTAAATTTGTAACTGTACTAAAGATTATCGTATTCAAATGTAAGCATCTAATGATACTTACAGCCCTTAATACGTGGTTCCACAAAATAACATTTAGAGGTCACCTCAGTAAACATTGTCATATGGATAGAGATAAGTTGGTATAAATTGTAAAAAATTACTTAATATAACAAGTTCAGCAAAATGATGAAGGATGAAGTTTAATTAGATTAAAATACTTGTAAACTCAACTCTTTGTAACTGATAACTAAGACAGAAAATTTAATTTAATGTTTCTCTGGAACGATGCCTTTTAACACCATGCAACAATTATACTCTTTGCCATTTAAAAGTAACATTATATTAAATTACTGTTTTACCAAAATCTCTACCTACAAAAAAAAATAGCAAAAAAAATTATATCAATAGTAAACTCTGTCGCTTTATATAAGAAGATAAATTTGGAATATGGCTTTCGCTTCAGGGCATGCTGTATATTAAAATAAGAACGAAAAAGGGAGTTTCATACCTTTGTACATTTTGTTCACCGTTCGGGATCCTACGAAGTTTTTTTTGTTTTAAGATTTTCACAGCTCTTCGACATAATGTTTCCGAGTCCAACATTTCTTTAACTTTACCGTAAGAACCCTCGCCTAGTAAATCACCCATTACGTATTTCCCCACAAGTTTTAACTTCCTCTTTTTACTTTGATATATAATTTGATTACTATCGACTCTATGGAAAAAATTTGTTATATTAATGTCCCCGAGATCGTCGTCGTAATAACCACTAGTACAATCATTTAGCCAACACTCATTATTTTCTTCAGAATTAATTGGTTTATGTTCATCATCAACACTAAAAATCACATTAGACACCTCTTTTTCTTGATCAGAGGAACCATCGGCCCCTTCACTCTCGTAACTTTTACTTATGTTGCACATTTTATTGTCCATTATTTTATTAATTTAGCTAGTATTTTGATCACGCTCGAACTATATTTACTTTTATTTTTCCCATGTCATTTTTTATATTGTTGTTGCCATTCTGTAATCAACACTTCAACAGCTGTTTTTAGCGGTTTTGTGTTGGCTATACTGTTTACTTGTTACGTAATATAAATATTTTTGGCTAAGAATTCATGCAAGTATCATAGATCCAACCCCTTTGCTAAATAAAATATTTAATATTTTTTTACAATTTATTTCTTTAAATAAATTACACATTCAACTTATTATCCAAAATATAATATACTACCAACGTATCCACAACAAAATCACCAAATCAAATATAGTCCCTTTCATTTGCTGTAACCAATATACCACTTGGTTATCGATTATGGCTTGTGGTTGTGGTACGGTCGTGCAACAACTGTAATCATATGTCAATATTGTCAATGTCACATTGTCAAATAATTTGTTGATGTGTTTATAAAATTTATGTATAATATGCATTATATCTGTTAACATTTATCACTGTTTAAATGAACAAAATGGAAGTAGTAGACTACTAAATATTTAGTGTAAGAATAGGTTCTGTTCACAGACTCTGTTGATTTGAAATGGTCTAATATGATTTTTTCAATTTGAAATGTCAAAGTCACCTTGACTTTAACCATCCGTCTTTGTCTATGACTTTAACCGTCAGCTTATAGAACATTATAAAAAAGTAATAGATCTACTTGACCTGATTAATGGATTTTAACGCGAATATTGTTTCTTATTTTAAATCAACATAATATATTAACGTAGAACTACGTTATCTAAAGGTAAATAATTTGATATCTCATCAATTTATGACTGTAGATAATTTTAAGACAGTAAATATCTTAATTGGTTTATTTAGTTAATATTATTTACAAATAAAAACAGGTTTATCAAGTTCTTGATAAAAATTAGTAGAAACTGACCTGTGCTGTGACTTACTTCAGTCTTTAGCGAATGGTTTCATTGAACCTTTGAAAGATTACATTCTTTAATAATAAGTTTTTCTAACATTATGCTCGATAATTTAAATTCGTTTGCTTCGTTTGGTGCTTCTTACATCACTCTCTGTTGTCTAGCATTGGCTACATTATTTTTTATATATTTAAAATCGAGAAGCATATTAAAGTTTCTAGAGCACGTAAGTAACGTACTTGAATTTCATCTGGTTTTAAAAATACCTTAATGCTAGAGACTTGTATATATTTCTTAATAATTAAATTATAGGTAGTGGGATGGAGAACTAGAGCCCCGGAGCAAGAACCTGAGGCAGCATCAACTTCCACATCATCAATAAATAATTCTGAATCGAAAAAATCAGAAACTCAACAGAAAGCGAAGAAAACAGAAGAACCAGTATTTAGTACCAAATTAACAACACCTATAGAAAATGTGATTAAGAAAACAGTTAAAGAAGATCCGAAATCAAAAAATTTGCAACCATCCACTTCTAAGCAAAAAGCTAAGCCATTAAATAAACCAAATCAAAATACAGTAAAAGAAGACAATAAACCTAAACCTGCTGAAACAACAAAAAGTGACAAAAGTGCAAATAAAACAGTTCCCAGCAAACCAAAAGAAGATACTATTCAACCAAATAAAATCAAAGCTCAATTACCTGTTGATGATATAGGTTATTCCTTTTTCCCTGTAAAAGAAAAAAGTAAAGGGAACAAGAAAAATAAGGATTCTTCGAGTCCCGTATCCGAGCAAAGTTCAAAAAATTCGAAAGAAACCACAGCAAAACCATCAGTAGTCGATCAAAATAAAAAGAAGGATATTAAACGATCACCTGAAACAGCACCTGTGACGTCTAAAAAATCTGTGACCATTTTAGATGCTAAAAAATTACCAGTTACAAGGCCTGTTGAAGCAAAAATACAGTTAGAGGATAGAAATAAGACTGAAGTTCGAGAAACCAAGAAAGTATGTTCGTCAGTTTCATATGCTAATGTTGTAACAAATAATATTCCCGAAGCAAAAGGTAATTCTGATTCTGATCCAAAATTAGAGGCTGGAGACCAGAAAGAGCAAACAAATACTAGTGCTGTTATTACTTCAACTACTGTATCGACATTTATAGATTCGGATTTAAAATCTGACGATAAATCAGTTGAGCAGGAGGTTTTGGAGGCAGTAAATAAGGAAGTAAGTGAAGATATTCAGTCTCAAGCTATTCATGAACCAGAACCATCTAAAATTGACGAAATCGACAAATCTGGCAAGATTCGTGACATTTTAGATTCTGAAAAACCTCTGCTTGAAAATAATCCTGAAAAGGAACGAGAAAACAACTCAGAAAATTTATCACCAATAATAAACCTCGAGAATTTATCCAAAAGCGAATCCAGTTCCATTGAAGTCATTTGTGAAGAACAGAACATTGATTTTCCAATTGGTTCGTTTGAAAACATTGCCGAAGAGTTAAAGGAAAGTAACGAAAGTCAGACACAATTTGAAGTCATCAAAGAAAATCTAAACAAACTCATACAGTTCACGTCTGAATCAGAGCAGATTTTGTGCCGTTCAGACAGCTCTTCAATTTGCATAATCGATAATCAAACCGAAAGTATAGAATCTGAAATCGGTAAAATAGAAGAAACCCAACCAGTGTACGCTTCCTTTACCTTTAACACAGACATAGAACCGTTTTCAGTCAGCGAAAGTGAATATTTCTCCACTGACGACCACTCTTCTAATTTGGATACATTTATTGTAGTAGACAAAGAATCTGAACAAAACGGAGATATATCAGAAGTACCGTTGCAAGAAATTTCAACTTATGCAACTATTTCTCAAGATTTGGTAGAAAAAGCAGTTGTAGATTCTCTAACAGAGTACTTAGGAAAAGAACAGCTAGATGCCGAAGGAGATTACTGCATTTTAGAGAAGTTTGAAAGTGTGCAATCCAATGAAAAATCTTTAATAAACGAACAGACCTATTTCCAAGAAGAGAATAATTATACATCTGAAGCGAAGGAAATTCTTGACATTATAGAAGAACTTCAACAATTAGAAAAATCAGATCAATTAACTCGCGAAACCAACTTGGAAGAAAATAGTCGCAAATTTATTGAAGAAACTCCCCAAGAAGAATCGATTGTACAAAATTCGGATATTGAACCCCAAGATGCTACACCAAACTCTGATATTAACAAAGAATTTCTGCAATTAGAGGAAGTAAGAAACTTGATAGATTCTGAAGAGATACAAAATAATTTAAATAATTCTCAACTTACCGAAGAATTACCATTGAAGCCGAACCCTAATATTAACGAAGAATTTCCAGAATTAGAAAAATCAGAGGAAGTAAGGAACATAATAGATTCCGAAGAAATACAGAATAATTTAAATAATTCACAACTTACCGAAGAATTACCATTGAAACCGAACCCTAATATTAACGAAGAAATTCCACAATTAGAAAAATCAGAGGAAGTAAGGAACATAATAGATTCCGAAGAAATACAGAATAATTTAAATAATTCACAACTTACTGAAGAAGTTTTTGAATCATCATTGAAACCGAACCGTAATATTAACGAAGAATTTCTGCAATTAGAAAAATCAGAGGAAGTGCGGAACATAACAGATTCCGAGGAAATACAGGATAATTTAAATAATTCTCATCTCACTGAAAAAGTTTCTGAATTATCATTGAAAATAGAAGAACCTACTATCGACAAAACAGACGTTGATCACCAGAAAAGTTCGCAAGAAATCATCGTTGTTGAAGAAGAGAAACTAGAAGTTTCTGAAGATAAACTGGCTGAAATGGCACCCTCGCAGATCCGAGTGTTAACTTTAAACGACCAGGAACATCAAGAATGTACGTTGTACAGAATAGAGAAGAACTGGGCGATACAGTTCCGTCTAGGACCGTCTCTGTTTGGAAGAAAGGTGTATCTGTACTGCAACTACCCCGTCGATAATAAAGGCACTTTAGCCGAGTTCAACCGTGACAAATATCAGCTCCTTAATTGGGTGCTGGATGAAGGTTGTAAAAATGCGGATGATACAGCTCTTTACACCCAAATTGTAGCGAAATTGTCGGGAAGTTTCCACTACTACTTCACTTTCGAGAAAGGGTAAGGCTGAAATTTGTCTATTTGTCCGTACGTTTAATTTGTGTGAATGATTTTCTAGGAGTAACGTAGAACGGCAGGGCTCGGGATTTTTCCTAGTTGATCCGATATTGAAATATGGCAGCAACGAGGACTTACCGCTAGATTGCATTCAGTGTCAAACGGTCCTAGCTAAGAATTTAGGTTCGTTTTCGACTTGGGAGAAGAAACTGCAAGTAGCAAAGGAATCTGGTTATAACATGATCCACTTTACACCAGTTCAGGTATAGGCCAAGCAAATAAAATTTTTACTCGAAAAAAGTCCTATCCGTGAGATTATTGTAAAATTGTCTAAAGGAACATAATACAAGACATCTCTCATCTCATGAGTCAAAAAATTTTATTAGTTAACTTTTCTATTTAAAGAAATACGTGAGGAAAACAGTTTTTTCACTTTGCAGGGAAAACCATCAATTTTAGCGAAAAGTGACTCTCAGACAGCTTGTAGGGAATAAAATTATCTCTCTACAAAATGAGACTGGTTAAATTAAAATCGGTTAATAAACAAAAAAGTTATTGCAAAAAAACGAGAAAAGTGCCCATATTTTAATTTGTTTATAACTGTCGCATTTATTGTTAAAATTTTATAAAACCTATAACACGTTGAGGGTTTTGTCATACTTTAAAAGTGTGCCAAAAGTGGGCGGTGTAGGTGCAATAGTTTTCGCACAATTCAATTTGTTTATAACGGAGGCTCCAAAAGTTATGAACTTTAAGCCTCTGTACAGGCGTTAATTTTCAACCAAACATGATTCTGAAAGCGTCATTGTAATCTTAAAGACGTAATTAAGTGACCTATTAAAAAATATCACAGTTTTTTTGACATTAACATTCTCAAATTGTACATTAAACAACCGTGCGTTTTTCGCTTATAAACAATTTGAATAAAATTGTTGCTGTTTATGCTACCTCACCGAAAATAGATTCAGTGGATAGCTGGCAAAAAAATACTTTTTTTTTTTTAAAAAAGCACCCTCTACGACCAACAGGAGCCAAGATAAGAATTTTTTTTAAAAAATCGTAACACAATTGTTTATAAACATTAAGACTTGAATTTTTCACAAAATAAAGTTTACGACGTAAACTACGATTTCCTGTGAATTTTAATTGAAAAATGTGGAAAATTAACGACTCACGAGCCCTTTAAAGAGAAGGTACTTGCTAAGTGAAATGTCCGGCGTGGTTGTGGGGGAAGCTCGTCCAAGCGAGTCACGCACACGAGAAAAGTGAAATCCAAAGTTCAAATTGATGCTCGCTGTAAATTTTGCAATATCTCGGCTTCTATTCATCGTAGAAACTTCTTTTTTTTTTAAACTGGGGTAGCTCGACGAAAAAATAACAATGGGCATATTTACGAATTCGTAGAATAGCCCTGAAGTCCAGAAAAAATGCATCTTTTATACTTATTTTTTTTTAATTTACAAAAATGTCAAAAATTATTGTTAAACGAAATATTAATTAAAATTTCAATTTCAGAATTATTTTACTATTATTAAATATATATATGAAGCTATCGTTCATTTAAAAAGTTATTTTTGTATTAATATTTTTTGAATTAATTTTGATTATGTTGCAAAAATTTTTTTGTATAAAATTAATAATAAATATAATAAAAAAACTATATATTAAAATTTCAAGAAGTTAAAATTGTAATTTTATCTACTGCATTATTTTTATTATTTTTTAATTTTGAGAATTTTGCAATAAATTCAAATGCTTTTTATTCTTTTTTAAATCTTTTAACAATAAATAATAAATTGAAAATGATTTGTGAATTTTTACTTTAATTTTACATTTAAATCATAATTAAATAACTAACAAAATATTGAAAAAATAAGTTTACTTTGGTTAAATATATAAAAAATAACTTTTTAAATGAACGATAGCTTCATTTATTTATTTAATAATAGTAAAATAATTCCGAAATTCAAATTTTAATTAATATTTCGTTTAACAATAATTTTTGTAAATTAAAAAAAAATTCAGTATAAAAGATGCATTTATTCTGGAGTTCAGGGCTACGAATTCGTAAATATGCGCATTGTTATTTTGTTGTCGAGCTACCCCAGTTTTAAAAAAAAAGAAATTTCTACGATGAATAGAAGCCGAGATATTGCAAAATTTTACAGCGCGCATCAATTTGAACTTTGCATTTCACTTTTCTCGCGCGCTCGACTCGTTTGGACGAGCTTCCCCACCACCACGTCGGACATTTTACTTAGCAAGTACTTTCTCTTTAAAGGGCTCGTGAGTCGTTAATTTTCCACATTCTTCAATGCAATTCACGGGAAATCGTAGCTTACATCGTAAACTTTATTTTGCGAAAAATTCAAGTCTTAATGTTTATAAACAATTGTGTTACGATTTTTTAAAAAAAATTCTTATTTTGGCTCCTGTTGGTCGTAGAGGGTGCTTTTTTAAAAAAAAAAAATTTTATTTTTTTGACAGCTATCCATTGCATCTATTTTCGGTGAGGTAGTATAAACAGCAACAACTTTATTCAAATTGTTTATAAGCGAAAAACGCACGGTTGTTTAATGTACAATTTGAGAATGTTAATGTCAAAAAAACTGTGATATTTTTTAATAGGTCACTTAATTACGTCTTTAAGATTACAATGACGCTTTCAGAATCATGTTTGGTTGAAAATTAATGCCTGTACAGAGGCTTAAAGTTCATAACTTTTGGAGCCTCCGTTATAAACAAATTGAATTGTGCGAAAACTATTGCACCTACACCGCCCACTTTTGGCACACTTTTAAAGTATGACAAAACCCTCAACGTGTTATAGGTTTTATAAAATTTTAACAATAAATGCGACAGTTATAAACAAATTAAAATATGGGCACTTTTCTCGTTTTTTTGCAATAACTTTTTTGTTTATTAACCGATTTTAATTTAACCAGTCTCATTTTGTAGATAATTTTATTCCCTACAAGCTGTCTGAGAGTCACTTTTCGCTAAAATTGATGGTTTCCCTGCAAAGTGAAAAAACTGTTTTCCTGACTTATTTGTTTAAATAGAAAAGTTAGCTAATAAAATTTTTTGACTCACGAGATGAGAGATGTCTTGTATTATTGTTCCTTTAGACAATTTTACAATAATATCCTGGATAGGAATTTTTTCGAATTTCGCTTTTATTTTCGCTAATTTTCCTGGTGTAGTAAGATTGTTTTGTTCGTTTATTAAAATCGTACTGATAAGGTGTTTTTTCAAATTTTAGGAATTGGGAGCATCACGTTCGTGTTATAGTTTAAGCGAGCAGCTGAAGTTGAATCCAGTTTTTAAGAAAGAAAATGGTGCAATGCCTACGTTCGAGGAAATAAAGAAGTTTATTGGGAAGATAAGAAACGATTGGAAGGTAAGGTGCTATTTGTTTAAAAATCGGTACAAGCATATTTCAAAAGTGTTTGATGTGTTTACTGTTTTCCAAATATTCATATTATCTTTAATTCCAGGTGACCTCCATTTGCGACATCGTGTTGAACCACACCGCGAATGAAAGCGAGTGGATCAAAGCCCACCCGGAAGTAACGTATAACTGTGTAAACTGCCCTTACATGCGTCCCGCCTATTTGTTAGACGCCGCTTTCCACCAGTTCTCAATGGACGTTAAAAAAGGGCTGTACGAAGATAAAGGAATACCCATCGAAGTCGACCATGAAGATCACCTGAACGCCATCCGTTACCACTTCCGCAAGTCCCTGTTGGAGACACTCAAGATCGAAGAACTATTTATCTGCGATACAAACAAATTGGCCGTCGAATTCTCTGGCCTCGCTCGAAGTACGCCACCAGTTACTGTTAATTTCAAAGTCGAACAGGATGAACTAAGGATTTTCCAAGACGAGGAATACAAACGATTAGCCGCTACGGTCGATATGACGCTAGCGTTGAAGCTGTACAACGTCTATCGAAGCGATTCTTTTGATGAGGACTCGAGGTTGAAGAAGTGCACGGAAGATTTCAAAAGCAAGCTGGATTCTTTGAATAACGCTATAATTGTGGACGTAAACGATCATTTAACGGCGGCCATCGAAAACGTTATAGCCGGCATTAGATACTTCAGGGTTCAACCCGACGGACCCAGAGTTAAAGACATAACCATTAAAAATCCCTTGGTATATCGCTACTTCACCGATTACGGAACGCCTAAAAGCATTAAAGAACACGAAGAGATAATGTACAGCAGCAACGGGCGTTTCCTGATGGCTCATAACGGTTGGGTCATGAACTCGGACCCTTTGAAAAACTTCGCTTCTCCCGACTCTAACGTGTATCTCAGAAGGGAGCTTATAGCTTGGGGAGATAGCGTGAAGTTGCGTTACGGCGATGAACCTAAGGATTGCCCGTTCTTATGGGAACACATGAAGAAGTACGTGGAACAAACCGCCGAGATTTTCGACGGTGTGAGGTTGGATAACTGCCATTCCACTCCGATTCCTGTGGCGGAGTACTTGTTGGATTGCGCAAGAAGAGTACGACCGGATTTGTACGTTGTGGCTGAACTTTTCACCAATTCTGACATGACGGATAACATTTTCGTAAATAGGTAAGAAAACTCTTCACTTATTACTTTTCTAACGCTTGTAACTCTGACCAGGGCAGGCGGAAGGGAGAAAACACGAAACAGATGTTTCAGGCGGCATTTTAACCCATGAAAATTTGTATGTATTTGCACGTATTAACTTGATTATTGCCTACTGCACAGGATGTTACAAAAAAAAGTAGATATAGGGAGTTTCCTTCTGCCATTTTTTATTTAGATGTTTCTTTTTTAAATACAGGGTGTCAAAATTATACATAAAAAGTTTTTTTCAACAACTCTAACAATAAATTGTGTCAAATAAACCGAAACACGAACGGAGAAGTGTTGTAGTACTCATTGTCTCTTATGCTTGATTTTGAAAAATTTTATTTATTTTTTTAATTTTGAATTTTTTTTTGATATTTAATGAGTATTGAACGTGAAATTGTAAGAAAAATAACGCAAAAAAAATTGTTTCATCTTAATCATTAATTGATGTTTAAGGAGCAATAAACATTCTCCTTTAATTTTTTATAAAACTTTGAAGATTAGGAAAACAATTCGACCGATCCATTTAAAAATTTACAGGCCTTATGGGCAAGTATTGAGCTAAAAAAAAACCTACTTTTCGCAATGTTTGCAAAGTAGTTGTTGATTTTCCAAAACACCAGAAAAAGTAAATATAAATAAAAAAAATTCTCAAACATAGCAAAAGGACCTTCAAGAGGATTGATTCAAGTTTCTAACACCTCCTTCCGTTCGCTGTACGATCATTGGTTCATGAGATATCGAAGATTAAAAAAAAAAAGATGACTTTTTACTCAATAGCAATATCTCGAGAAATAATCGTACAGAAAATAAAAAAAACAAATTGAAGGGGATAAATCGGGTTAAATTGGTTAAGCCAGAAAAAATATTCTTAACATTGAAAATTAGTTTTTCATTTAACATTTTCGAACATTTTTTAAATTTGTATATTAAGGCACAAAATAAGTTATTCCTGTTCGACAATTGTAAAAACAATACAGGATACTAAAATTATAAATTTTTCAACATATTTGGGTTCCCCACATTAGTAAAACCCATATGTGCATTTGTGAAGGCGACAAATATTTTAAACATTTCAATTTTAATATTTTATCGTTACCTTTTAATATTTACATATTCACTACATATTTCGTCTGTTTTATACATACAATAATTCGATATAATTATAATTATCAAGCTGACAAATAAGACATAACTAGTAGGGAAAACGCAACTTGTTTTTTTGCAATAACTTTTTTGTTTATTAACCGATTTTAATTTAACAAGTCTCATTTTGTAGATAATTTTACTCCCTACGAGCTGTCTGAGAGTCACTTTTCGCTAAAACTGATGCTTTTCCCTGCAAAGTGAAAAAACTGTTTTCCTCACTTATTTGTTTAAATAGAAAAGTTAGCTAATAAAATTTTTTGACTCACGAGATGAGAGACGTCTTGTATTATGTTCCTTTAGACAATTTTACAATAATATCATGGATAGGAATTTTTCGAGTTTCGCTTTTATTTTTGCTAATTTTCCTGGTGTAGTATGATTGTTTTGTTCGTTTATTAAAATCGTACTGACAAGGTGTTTTTTTCAAACTAGGTGACGATGTCATCTGTATGTGCAATATAAAAAAAAAACACGGAAAAATAAATAATGGGATACATAATGTTTTTTAAAGAAAGTGAGGAACAAATACTCATTTATAAAACTTTTACATTTCTTAAGAAACTGTAATTATTTGTTGTTCTCCGTGAGTGATAAACATTATAACATTTTGGTGCAAAGATTATAGCAAATCTTTAATTAGCATCATATTCCTTATATGGTAAGATTAATTTGTTTGTGTTAAATCTTGTTGCATAACAATGATTCACATTTTTTTATTTTTAGATTTAAAACAGAAAATACAATTACTGAGACAATATAATCGTCGTACATGCAAAATATCCGTGTTGTATAAATGATTGCTCGAGTACAATTTATTTATGAAAAAAATTATTTTTAAAATTTAATTTTTAAACTATAATATTGAGTAATATTCACTGGTTTTATTGCATTATATATATTGCATATTGATTTCTTATATTCCCTCGAATTCAAATTTATTTTGCTTCAAGACCTCCAGACCATGCACATATCTTATGTGACATAGCCAGAGATAACGCTATTGGAATTTTTATGATTTAGGTTGTTTTCTTACATTTTACATACAAAAAAACCTAAACTTGCTGTGTTTTTAAATTTTAAGTGAGAGTATTATCTAAGATTTTCTTGAAACATCAGTTTATTTTGTACAATTTGTTACAATTTATTTTTTATGGAATATTAAGTTTTAAGTTATTTTTTTTATCGGAATTTTATCTTGTACTTTGTTTTTTATAGCAAATATTGCTTTTAGCTTAACTAAAGAGTATTAATTTAAGCAAAAAATTGTCCTATACATATTTCTATACAGGGTGAGCCACCAGGTCGCTAGGGACCAACCGGCAAATGTTACAGGAACCTGTTTAGGTGGGTATGTATAGGTTGATTACGGCTATATTTTAAAAATATTTTGAAATATACAGGATGTCCAGGAAAAGCGTACCATATGAATGTTATGTATTTTTAAATGGAACACCCTGTATTTTACTGCATTTTTGAAAGCACCATAAAAAAATAGGTGAACTTTATTAAAGGTTCTGCATACCTAGAACTTACAGTTTGTGAGATATTTCAATTTTAGTGAAAATGCAGGCTTAGTGTAGAAATTTAATATTTGCAATAAAAAATTATTTTAAGTAAGCAGTTTTGGAGAGTGTATTTTAGATCCTTGAAGTTGTAAATTATTATATTTGTCGTCACTTAGTATTATACAGGGTGTTCAAAAAACTGCTGAATACTTCTCTCAACTTTAAACAGCAATAACTTGGTTATTTTAAATGGAACACCCAGTATATTTTTACTTTGGGAGTTGGGAAATTTAAAACTCTTTCAAACTGTGTATAGGTTCCCTATACCTATCTCTAACGGTATTGGAGATATTTG
>NW_019417095.1:94966-154340 GCF_000390285.2 Anoplophora glabripennis
TTATATATTTATCCTCCCCTATTGCACAAGTAGATTTTACATTCATTCATTATTTAAAATCACTTTCCAAGGGAGTTATTTGCTTAAAATTTGTGCGTAAAATTTATAAGAAAAATATTGTCCTTAATTTATTTTTTTATAAAAGTTACTTTTAATTTGACATTGGATGCAACATGGCGGATGAGCGGGGTTTAGTGGCTATTGTCGCCACTGTCTTGTATAGAGCCACTGTACACATACCCACCTAAACAGGTTTCTATAGCATTTGGCGTTTGGTCCCTAGCGACCGAGGCGTTACTGGTGGCCCACCCTGTATATTCTGTCAAAACTGATTTTCTTTAAATTCACTGCACCTACGTATATTTATCTCGATACCATTTTTCGCTTTTAGATTGGGAATAACTTCATTAATTCGAGAGGCAATGTCCGCTTGGGACTCGCATGAAGAAGGTCGCCTAGTTTACCGTTACGGGGGAACTCCAGTCGGGTCGTTCTATCAACCCAGAATCAGGCCTTTAGTTCCGTCTATAGCCCACGCGTTGTTCTTGGATTTAACTCACGACAACCCAAGCCCCGTCGAGAAGAGATCGGTTTTCGATCTCCTACCGAGCACCGCATTGGTTAACATGGCCTGCTGCGCAAGCGGCTCAAATAGAGGCTACGACGAGTTGGTACCGCATCACATACACGTCGTGGATGAAACTAGGCAATATACAGAATGGACAGACGATGAAAATTTGGCCATGGGGAATTTAAGATACGTTACGAAGAAATCCGGTATCATTCTTACCAAAAAAGCCATTAACGACATACATTTTACGTTGGGTAAAGAAGGCTACCACCAGGTAATATAAATTTTGTGATGAGTATGCCTCACATATTTTTTTATTTATTTTATAATACATGAAAGAAATTCAATTTTTAAACCAGTGTTACATCCTGATTACGTGTTTCGATTAATTTTATTTTACACAGGTTTACGTGGACCAAATGGACCCAGATATCGTAGCCGTGACAAGGCATCGTCCCGACACCCACGAAAGTTACATCCTTGTAGCGTTCACCGCATTCGGGCATCCGAGAGAAGACGCCGGCAATTACCAAAGAGGCATAAAGCCTCTGAGGTTCGAAGGAGTTTTGGATGAAATCGTTTTGGAAGCAACACTAAGCCACGTCAGCGTCAAGTGTGTATTCTCCGTAAATATCCTTCGAGCAACTACATGATTTATTTGTAGGAATGGCGGTTCGAAATTTGCTAGATGGGAGAATTTCACCAGTGACTCAAAGTGGGTAAACGGTCTTTCTGAATACCAGGTTGCCTTGAAGCAACACATACAGGCTGACGAGTCGGACATATTCGAAAAAGTCGATTCCGGAACACCGAACGTTACACAGTTGAACTTTAAAAATTTCAAGCCTGGGTCTGTTGTGGTGATCAAGTAAGTTTTTGGTGTGGCTTAGCATCGGAAGTTATCGCATTGTCATTTTAGGGCGTCGTTGCCGGAAACCATGAAGGATGCCGTTAAATCTGTGCGATCCTTAATCAATCAATTCTCGCTGACAAAGGAAACGGAACTGTCTCGTATCATCGATCAGTTAACGTTGGCTGACTTGAACAGAATAATTTACAGGTGCGACCAGGAGGAAAGAGATGAAGGATTCGGGTTTGACACGTATCATATTCCCAATTTCGGTCCGCTCGTGTACGCAGGAGTGCAAGGTACGTGATATTTCAGTAAAGTAAGTTCTTTAAAATTATGACGTTTTTATAAATCTGTACAAAAGAATGTTTTATTATTACTCACAATTAAAAAATAAGTAGTATTTTTAATAGTAGAAGGCTGTACTAAATGAATATTGAATGAATGTGAACAAAATTTGTAGAACTTTTGTCTTTTAATGAAAAACATTGAATTTTTTTTAATCTCGATCACAAACTTGTGCCAAAAAGAACATGTAATACCTCAAAGTGTCTTCCCTATTATATTTTAATAATAATAGAACATAAAAAGTTTTATTTATGTATTTTTTATTTTTTTTTTTCAAGGATTTGTATCTCTTCTGGCTAATATTAGGCCTAATAACGATTTGGGCCATCCAATGTGTGCAAATTTAAGAGATGGAAACTGGATGATTGGTGAGTTATGAAATTATAATACAAACCATAAATTGCTTGTGATCGGGGAGATTTATTTTTTACATCGTTCGCGAAATGTAACGGCAGTCCGAGGTCATTAATTCTACTGTTTTGTATCCTAACAACAGCCAAGATTTTGCGTTCAACCCATAACACTTATTTGGAAAACAAATAAACATGGCGACGCAAATAAAAAAACAATCGAAAGTCAAAATTTTGTCCTAGAGCTGTTGTATAATAGTTTTTTCAAAATTAATTTTTTATTGTTTATATTTAAAAATTAAACTGGCTTAAATCAAAAATTGCCTACATGAGGGAAGCGGATCTATTTTTTAGCTTTGCAGTGATACCAAAATTATGTCGATTTGATAGAAATTACTCAAAATTATATGCTAAATCCCAAACGCCTACAACTTCAAAAACAAATATATGTTTTAAATTCTTCAACGATGTGTGTTAATAAATGTCATGGGCTAAGAGATTGGTAATTGCGGGCAAGACCGGAGTTCAAAGAACTGTCTGGTTATAATCTGTACGTTCTCAATTGAGACAGTATTTAATTAAACCATCAAACTTACTTTTGTCTTCACGTCGAAGGGAAATGATATTGCAAAATATAATAAGTAAGTTTTATATCGTTATATTTATAGTAAAGGGCCATGCATTAATTACATTAGAAAGCGGTCTCGGTCAAAATTGAAAATTGGTGTGGATACGTGTTATTTTTGGCCTCTGAAATAAAGTTCCGATCATAAAAACTGGCAGATGGTTTGTTTGTCTGTGTTTGGTCACTTTTACTCCTTTTTTAGTAGCCTTTCAGTTTTTTAATTGTAGCAAAATCATTAATAAACAATTTTAAAAGAGCAATGATTTTTTGCATAAAATTTTTCTTCAAAATTTTTAAAATAAGCCATTTCGATAGGAAATTCAATTCTCTAAATCATTTTTCCTATGAACTATACCGAAATTTTGCTTCGTTTTCTTGCTATACAGTGCAACCTCTTTAATCCGATCACACGCTAATCCAAACGATGACAAGAAAAGACTAGATCGCTTCGCGCGTAGTCGACAGTCGTTCGCGCCTATCCGCCCAATGTCAGTTTGTTTGCCGATGAACCTGTTGTATGTCATGTTTTGTGTAACAATTTTGGAGCTTTTTTGGAAGTAAAAAAAATAAAAAATGTGAAAAGCGTAAAATAATACATATATGTATATGTAACTACTTGTTTATGTTCTACCTTATATAAGTTTTATGTGTCTTATATGATTTATACATATGTACAAATCTTTATAGTATGTTCGATAATCCGAACGATTCGATAATACGAACAATGCCTGGCAATGTGGTGTTCAGATTAAAGAAGTTGCACTGTATTTAAAAAACTGCAAAAGTGCATTTTCACCCCTATCTTCAATTTCAACCCTCTAATTTAATTGCACCCCTCAGTTTTTTCATTTTTAATGACCCTTCAAACAAGTCGACAAATGAGAATTAAAATGCATAAGGGTAAACGCGACGAAAATTGAAAAATTGACTATGTTTGAACGGCCATATATCGGTCAATTTTCATCCAAAAATACTTTACAACATAATCAAAATAATCTACTAAGGGAAATACGGTACAAAGGGTAAATGTTGAATGTAACGAGCGTTCAAATAAAAACGTGGTCAAGTTGGTTCTGAAAATTTGGACGTAGGGCGTAGCGTATAGCAAATGAACTTAAACGTCATCTGTCAAAGCGCTATATCGCCGCTATCAATTTGAATATTTTTGTTTTAAAAAGCTTTTAAAATGGTGTTTTCTCAAGAACAAAAAGTGTTTATCATAGAGTTCTACTTTAGAAATGGACGCAAGATTGATGGAATATGGAAGTATTCTATTGAGGAATGTTTCATAGAATTTCAAAATCAATTTCCCGTTGGCGTTGTTGAGTACAAAATTTTTCAAAGTGCAGTTCAGCGTTGTGTTAATGTTTTTCGTGAAACGGGCAGTGTAACAAGAAAAGAAGGAAGCGGCCGACCTAAAAAGCGGACTGAAGAATTAAAAGAAAATGTCCAACAAATAATGGAAAATGCGCCAAGAACTTCTGTACGTGTTTTATCACAAATGGTGGGAGTATCAGTCGGTACCTGCCACACAGTGTTAAAAAAAGATTTGCGTTTGTTCTCCTTTAATTGTTTGTTATTGTTATCACATTATTCTTTAAAATAAAGTTATATAGTTATTAACGTTATTGAAACTGACAGCTGCTATACAGCTCGTTGAGAAATGAGGTTAAGTTGGTCGCTATAAGCTACTCCCTACGTCCAATGTGTCAGTGCCAACTTCGACCACGTTTTTATTTGAACGCTCGTTATATAAAACGCCTCCACTAACGCTGCGATAATTGTACCAATCAGAGGTTGATATAATTTTCTGTACGATCTTACAACTTAACCACTAACATTACAATTTTACATACGATTCATTTCTAGTTAGTACAGATTTTGATTTATTGAATAAAATTTAAAATATTTTGGAAAGACAAAACATGCATAATTTTAGCTGGGACATTGACTGTAGTGTTACATAAAAACAAAAATAAAAAGAGGAGCATTAAAAAATGAAATCGATGGGGATGTCAGTTATTCAATTTTGTGTTGCAACAAAAATTGTACAACTTCAACACTAACAATACAATAGTTGTGTCAATTCAAGTACAATTATTGAAGTAAATATTGTAACATTATAGGCCCGTTTAAATCAATCTAAACATTCTAAATACGTCCACCGTAAAATCATCGTAGTGGGAGAGTGATAGTCTCTGTCTCTAGGTGTAACGCCCGTGCACCCGCAGCGATACCCCAGGAGTGTACAGAGAACGGACTCTTAAGAAAAACCACAGAGCCATTATTTTTTTTGTAGATTAATTCACTGACTCAGTTAGCAGGTGCTAACGTATTAAATAAGATTGTGATGCGAAATATGTAACAATGGCTTCTCTTACTCCTCAAGAATATTGTGAACAGCAATTGAAGTAATTCTACAACTAGTAGAAAAAATTGCTTCACTTAATACCTGACAAATTCCGTTTTGGTTAGGGCTATCACAAACAAGTCTTAGTACCTTCTAACCTTTCTGTGCGACACATTATTTGACAATTTGTTTTTAGACTTCTTATAGGGGGACCTGGTCCATGCACGAAAGAGTGCCTCTATATTTTAAATGTAATGTTTGTGTCTCTATTTTACGTTTGCTGTATTCAAATAAATCACCCTGTATATATTAAATTTTTAACATTCTTGTGGGTGTTCTATAGTTGAATTCCTTCACAGTACATTTTTAGTTAGTTGCGAGGAGCTTAAAAATGGAAAAATTTCAATGTTTAATAATTTTGTAGAATACATTTGGAAGAGATTAAAATTAGACATCAACACTAGACATCTGGGACAGTGGATCGAAGAGAACACAAAATTCTTTAACAACATACCAAGATACTTGGTACCAAGCTATTTTGACGTTGTCGTTACAGGAATCTACGTTCTCTTACTGGAGAAATGTTATAAGCTAATGTCTAAGTACGTACACGTTGTACCACAAACATAGTTTTCTTTATATTCTCCTACATTTATTTCCAGTTTTGTCAATCACGGTTCTACATTCGTAAGAGGTCTCTCCTTGGGTTCCGTGCAATTCGCGGCTTACATAAAATCGGCCGATCTACCGGTTCTGTCTCCTAGTCTAGCACCGCCGAAACCACCGACTAGAAAAAACGACAAAGGTGAAAGCGTCCAGGCTTGCGTCACTTTAAGTGCCGGTAAGAAGTGTTTACGACGTTGACGTTAATCGCTTGAAAATATAAAATTACCTTTTAGGTTTGCCGCACTTCGCCGTCGGTTACATGAGGAATTGGGGAAGAGATACGTTCATCTCTTTGAGAGGACTGTTCATACTTACGGGACGGTTTGAAGAAGCCAGGCAACATATTTTGGGATATGCCGCTTGTTTGCGACACGGCCTCATACCTAATTTGTTGGACGGCGGACGTAACTCAAGGTAAAATATTATTTACTGTAGTTAGAATTCTTCCGACATTTTTTCGTCATGAAATTTCTCTTTGTGGACCTAGAAAGTGGTACAGCTCCTACTTTTTATCGATTTTTGACCACTTTAATTTTCGTTTAAATTTCACGAAATCTTGTCCATCATTTTTACGAGTAGAATCACCTAAGTTTCCTTTTAGGTTCAATTGCAGAGACGCCGTATGGTGGTGGCTGTATTGCATTAAGGAATACGTAGAAGAGGCTCCAAACGGGGATAAAATTCTTACCGATAAAGTGTCTAGGATATTTCCAACGGACGATTCTCCAGCTCAACCACCAGGAGCTGTCGATCAGCCGTTACACGATGTTATGCAGGAAGCCTTGAAGGTCCACTTCCAAGGATTAACTTTCAGAGAACGGAACGCGGGCAGGCAGATAGACGAACACATGACGGACAGAGGATTTAACAATCAAATAGGCGTTCACCCGGAAACAGGTAAACATTCTTTAATAAATATAATCGTTGAGTAGTGCTTTTTAAAAATTGTTTCAAAAGTGACACAAGTCCGATTGACGCATTTTGTTTTTTTAGGGGTAAAAACTAAGTGAAAAAATTGAAAAAATTAAGTTTTAAACATTTTATTGATAAAAATCTTGTTCAAGCACAGAGATTAAATAATGTTCCATGTTCTCGAACATGTTTTATGATATATTTGATCTTTTCGATCCTTTATTTAACCCTTAAAAACTACCCCTATGCAAAAAATAATGATAAAAAATTACTATTTAAAAATTTGGAATGATTAAATCGTAAAATTATTTAAAATAAGTTACCTTCTAGCTAATAAAAGAATGTTTCCCTTTCAATCCCTAAAAACCACCCATGTATTGACAAAAATGATAAAAAATTACTTTTTAAAAACTTGGAATGCTTTAACGGTGAAATTATTTAAAATAAAAATTCCCTCATTGCTTATGAAACAATTTGTATCTCATAACACTTTTCAACCCTTATAAAATCACCCCTGTGCTAAAAAAATTATAAAAAATTACATTTTAAATCTTGGAATGTTATAATTGTGCAATAATTTAAAATAAAAATTCCCTTATATTGTTGCGCACTTGAATCCTAACATTTTGCTCCAAAAATGAGAAAGCCTATTTTGCTCCGAAAAAATGTCATTGGTTTTTTTACCATAACTCGGTTAATTTTGAAGCTATAGTATCCTACAAAAAAGCATTTTAAAGATAATTTCAAGACCTGTAAGATTGTTTGCATATAAAACCTTTTAAGTCTTTCGGTTTTTAAAGGGAAAGGATGGAAGGGCTCGAGACAGGTCATTTTTTCACTACAAAAGATACTACAAGCGGCGATATCTCTTTTATTTTTTATGCTATAGGAATAAAGAAAATGCAAAATATTTGTTGAAAAAAAAGCTACATTTTTGTTGTCTATCATTTTTTACGTATCTTTCATAGTTTCAGTTATTATATAAAAAAGGCAATTTTTTTTTGAATAATGAAAAATACGTTTTCAACTTTTACCGTATCTTTCATAGTTTCAAAGTTATTATATAGATGAGGCAAGTTTTTTGAATAATGAAAAATACGTTTTCAACTTTTACCGTACATTATTAAACAAATACGCATTCTAAACCTGTCTAACTTCAGGATCGTATGAAAAATACTAAAACAAAACTAATTGTAAAGGGTCTACGATTAATTTTTATTCTGATGGAAATGGTACAGCGTTTACCACTCATTTTTCCTTAAAAAATATGAGCAACCCATCTATTTTTGACAATAACTCCTTCAATTTTGGTCTAATTAACTTTTATAAGTGCTCATTTTGAAGGTCTTTTTGAGTACTACAAAAAACTCCGGGAGCGTTATACACGTAAAATTAATCCTTTTTCCGTTATTTGACGTTGTATACATCGATTCGAGTATTCCCTCCAAAACAAGTCCCCTTCCACTAACCATATTTCGCTTTGTATAGAACGTATAACACTTTTTAATTAATTTTCTTTGTTTATCTATAAGCTACATTTTTGTTCATTACACTTTTTTAATAAAATGGGTAGTTTTTGAGTTATTCGCGAAAAATACTTTCAAAAAGTGTTTTTTTTCACTCAAAATTCAAAGTTTTCAATAGTGAATAACTAAAAAACTAGATTTTTCGAAAAAATTCTTCGAATATTTTTTGCTCAAAATTTGATTCTCTATCGATTTCCAGCGTTATTTTTGAAAAAAAAATGTCCACCCCCGAGAAGGGGTGTCAACCCCCAACAGGGTGGAATCGTCAATCGGCGTTATGCATAAATGCCTCCATAGAGCCTAGCCCGAGAACAACAAACGCAGGTCAAAAATTCTTAGCTAAGTTNGTTACCTTATAGCTAATAAAAGAATTTTTCCCTTTCAATCCCTAAAAACCACCCCTGTATTGACAAAAATGATAAAAAATTACTTTTTAAAAGCTTGGAATGCTTTAACAATGCAATTATTTAAAATAAAAATTCCCTCATAGCTTATGAAAGAATTTGTATCTCATAACACTTTTCAACCCTTATAAAATCACCCCTGTGATAAAAAAAATTATAAAAAATTACATTTTAAATCTTGGAATGCTATAATTGTGCGATAATTTAAAATAAAAATTCCCTTATATTGTTGCGCACTTGAATCCTAACATTTTGCTCCAAAAATGAGAAAGCCTATTTTCCTCCGAAAAAAATGTCATTGGTTTTTTTACCATAACTTGGTTAATTTTGAAGCTATGGTATCCTACAAAAAAGCATTTTAAAGGTAATTTCAATAGCTGTAAGATCGTTTGCATATAAAACCCTTTAAGTCCTTCGTTTTTTAAAGGGAAAGGATCGAAGGGCTCGAGACAGGTCATTTTGTCACTAAAATGGATACTTCAAGCGGCGATATCCTAGGGATGGGCAAAAATAACCGGTTAAATGAATAACCGATTATTGTGTGTCGGTTAACCGGTCAAAAACCGGTTATTTCCCGACTTCGGTTTAACCTGATAACCGATTATTTATGTCAAAAACCGCGTGCCAGTTATTTTACCGATACCGAGTGAAAATTTTAGCTCTAGCTCACTGTACGATTAAAGTATATTGTGCTCTATCCCTAAACTTGAAAGTAGATCAGACTACAGCATAGATAAAATAAATAAATATTTATTTTGCTGTGATCAGACTTAAGCCATCGTCGGCCGGACATTCTATTTAGTGGTCTGTGGGTCGGACCACGCTAATTAGGCTTCCTTGACGGGACAAAACATATTGGTCATTATGAAGTGTCAAAATAACAATAAATTTCAGCTGTCAAATCAATGTTTTATTTCTCCTCGATATGAAAACCTAACCAATTGATAAAGTTTAAAAAAATAAATATAAGCACTGCTTGGTGTTTGAATAAAAGTAAAAAAATATAAATTTTTAAATCAGATACATGACTACACAATTTTTTAATACAGAGATAAATTAGAGCACTCACAAAAATTTAAAAGGGCCGGTTATTTCAATAACCGGTTTTTAGGTAGAGGTTAACCGATTCAGGTTTAACCGACTAAGAAAAATTACCGGTTAACCGATAACCGGTTATTTTTCAATAACTGCCCATCCCTACGATATCCCCTTTATTTTTTATGCTGTAGGAATAAAAAAAGCAAAATATTTCTTGAAAAAAAAAAGCTACATTTTTGTTGTCTATCATTTTTTATGTATCTTCCATAGTTTCAGAGTTATTGTATAAATAAGGCAATTTTTTTTTAATAATGACATACGTTTTCAACTTTTACCGTACATGACTTAAAAAATACGGATTCTAAACAGGTCTAACTTCAGGATTGTATGAAAAGCACTAAAACAAAACTAATTATAAAGGGTCTACGATTAATTTTAATTCTGATGGAAATGGTACAGCGTTTACTGCTCATTTTTTCTTAAAAATATGAGCAACCCATCTGTTTTTGATGATAACTCCTTTAATTTGACTCTAATTAACTTTTATAAGTGCTCATTTTGAAGGTCTTTTTGAGGACTACAAACAACTCCTGTAGCGTTATACACGTAAAATTAATCCTTTTTCCGTTATTTGACGTTGAATACATCAATTCGAATATTCCCCTTCCTCTAACCATATTTCGCTTCGTATAGAATGTAAAACACTTTTTAATTCATTTTCTTTGTTTATTTATAAGCTACATTTTTGTTCATTACACTTTCTTTAATAAAATGCGTAGTTTTTGAGTTATTCGCGAAAAATATTTTGATAGTATTTTTTTTTCACTCAAAATTCCAAGTTTTCAATAGTGAATAACTAAAAAACTATTGATTTTTCGAAAAAATTCTTCGAATATTTTTTGCTCAAAATTTGATTCTCTATCGATTTCCAGCGTTATTTTTGAAAAAAAAATTCCACCCCCGAGAAGGGGTGGGTTGACAACAGGGTGGAATCGTCAATCGGCGTTATGCATTTAGGGGTTCTGCCTCCATAGAGCCTAGCCCGAGAACAACAAACGCAGGTCAAAAATTCTTAACTAAGTTTAAGGAAGTGCAATGTATGTAATTGGCTATGACCAGGTACATAGACCGGGACATATTAACCCGAAAAACCATCATATTTTAAATAAGATAGGATTATTTTTTTAACTTACCAGTTTTCTAAAAGCTTTACATAAATTAACGACAAACTTCGACGTATTTATGACAAAGTGTTCATATTCCTGGTGAATTTAGATATCGGAATTTCGAAAAATAAAACATGACGAACAAACGTAAACGCAAATAGAAAATTGTTGAAGTTATGCTGATTTTATAAATATTTCAGGGTTTGTGTTCGGCGGCAACGGATGGAATTGCGGCACATGGATGGATAAAATGGGTTCGTCGGACAAAGCAGGAAACCGCGGCGGGCCCGCCACTCCAAGAGACGGCTCCGCCGTCGAACTCATCGGTCTCTCCAAGGCCGTCATAACGTGGCTGTGGAAACTTAACCAAAATAAGAAATATCCTTACAGCGGTGTGGAAAGGACCCACAAGAACGGTTCCGTTACCAAATGGACGTTTAAGGAATGGAGCGATAAAATTCAAGCCAACTTTGAAAAGTATTTCTGGATAAGTAATACGCCAGTGCCGGAAGAATACAGATCTGATTTAATCCACAGAAGGGGGATTTATAAAGACAGTTTCGGGGCTTCGAATGTATGGGCGGATTTCCAGCTGCGTTGCAACTTTCCAATCGCGATGGTCGCGGTAAGTAAATATAAAAATTGGGGAAAATATAATGGGCATAATTAGGTCTATGTAATTTTTGCAAAAAAAAATAATCAAGTTTCGCAAAAACGAAAATCCAAAATTTCACATTTATTCGCTAATACCAAAAAACAAATTTCAAGTCAGCAACAGAATAATAAAGTTTTATAGAAAAGAAATTGTCACTTTATAAAAATGATGGCGCAACATTTTTAAATTTAACTTAATATACAGGGTGTCCCAAAATTAGGGGGCAGTATTTCTACAGGGTGTTCTATGTCGAAAAAGATTTTATGAAATTTGGTAACTAGCTTAATTCTTACGTGCTCAGTCTGCCACTAAAACGAAATTTACAAATTTTCATCACATACGTTCTCACACTGGGGGGGGGTCACAAAATTTACCATAAAAAAAAGGTCCTCTTGGTTCAGATTGGTAGAATATTTAATTTTTGTGTAAAATCCGTTTAAAAATAATGTGTACATGTGTAAACGAGAACTTACCGAGAATTGAAATTGTCAATATTTTTTATTGTCGCAGGTTTTGAATAACAAAAATGCGTTTGGCGTCATTTGCATTGACAGTTCCATTATTTACTTTTTGCGAATTGTTTTAAGTCAAAAATGCAACATTTTACAAATGTAGAGCTAGAAGATATTTATAATACCCATTTCTGGTCAGACCAAAATTCATGGGCAATACGGCACACGAATTTTCAAAATAGATTTGCAATAAATGTGTGGACAGGAATTTTAGAGGTCCAGTTAGTTGGACCAATTCAGTTTCCCGTTCGTCTGAATGCAGAAGGATACTTAAACTTTCTACAAAATGATGTAAGATACACTGTTAAATGTACGCTTAACGTTACACTATCAACAAGATGGGGCACCACCTCACTTTGCCCATAATGTCATAAGTTGGTTAAACCATCGTTTTCCTGGCAGGTGAATAGGTAGAGGTGGCCCCACTCCATGGCCACCTCGATCTCTAGACCTAATCCTCTAAATTACTTTCTGTGGAGTAGGACGAAGGCTGTAGTTTACGCTACAGATATAAATCCTTGGGAAGAATTACAAGAGAGGATTCATTTGGCTACGAATCAAATCTGACAAAATAATTTTGAAATTTAGAGGTCTTCACAGGCAATTCGACGTCAAGCTGAAAAATTTATTCAGTGAAATAGAAATCTTTTAGAGAAAAATTACTATTGAGATAAAGATAAGTTTTATTAATGGTGTAGTTTTGAATTATTTTTACTAGTTTATTGTATTTAATAATTTCAATGGTTTTTTTTACTTTGTCAAATAATAATTTACGCGTTTTTGTTTTTCATAACCCGCTACAATAGAAAATATTGACAATTTCGATTTCCGATGGTTAACACATGTAATTATGCATTATTTTTAAATGGATTTTACATTAAAATGGAACATTCCACCAATATGGAGCAAGAGTACCTTTTTTTTACTTAAAAACTCTGAAATTTGATAGTTTTCAGTCGAAAGTCATAAAAGTCAAAGCATAAAAAAGGTACGGTAAAGGACCCCGCACTTTTCTTATGGGAAGTGGGTTTCGCCAATTTTTTTGAAACTTCGCAGGTTGATAGTTCTTAACATGTAGATCAAAAGTCTCAATGGGCACGAAGCCCCAAATCCACACCTTCCCCCCCAAAAACTGCCTCCAAGTAGTGGGGAGTTTACTCGTTTTATGAAAAAAAGTATACGTATGATAGCTGTACATATATACGTGTATTAAGCTTAACATCGTTTTGCAGCTTGAATATTCTTTTTCGAAAAAAATCACATAAAAACTTTTTTTTAGATTTAGTCAAAATAAATAGCTTTTACATGAAATATTTTTTCATAAAATCACAAACTTTCTACAGCTATATAAACAATTAAATTGTTAATAACAATTTTCCTGACCCGATTTTGTAAAATTGAGTTGCAGATTCAAATTCAGTGTGAAAAAATATGTGCAAAAAAAAATACGTGCAACTATAAAATACAGTAATCTGGAAAATCCGTAGGCTGATTCGTAGGGGGCGGGGTCAAGTGGGGCAGTTTGCTAATCAAAAATGTGGTTGTTTGGGGTCGTTGTTGGGTTAATTACAAAAATAAATTGTTTTACATGCAGAAATCAGTTAAATCGCCCCTGCTACTTGGAGGCAGTTTTTTTGGGGGGGGTGGGGGGTAAGTGGTGGATTTGGGGCTTTGTACCCATTGAGACTTTTGATCTACATGTTAAGAATTATCAACCTGCGAAGTTTCAAAAAAATTGGCCGAAACCCACTTCCCATAAGAAAAGTGCGGAGTCGTTTTACCCCCCTCCTCCCCAGTGTTGGAACATATACGATTAAAATTTTTAGATTTTGTTTTAGTTATGGACTGAGCATATAAAAGTTAAGCTAGTTACCAAATTTCATAAATTTATCTCAACTTGTTCAGGAGTTATTTAGAAAAAAACATCATCAGAGTGGCCCCTTTAAGTGGCTATAAGTTCCTTAGGAAGAATTTTTGCACCCATGTTTATACAAAGAAAAAGTAATATATTTTTCAAAATACCCTGCAGAAATATTGCCCCCTAATTTCGGGACACTGTGTGTGTATCAGATAGTCTTATTGTTACTTGAAAGCCAACATTGCAATCGTTTCTACATTTTCTTCCAACAGCCTGGTCCTATCTGTGATGACAATGTTATAAATTTTGAATTTCTGCTTTGCAAAATTTAGATGAATGTATTTAGTTGCCCATAAAATCTGAAAAATATTGAAAAAAAGAATATATTTCTGACAGAAATCTTTTCTGAGCAACTGCGTGGTAATAGCTATAAAGGAACAAAATAGTGTACCAATGTGTTGGTAGGCCTTGCTCGTTTTACTAGAGGCGCATCGCTTCACGTTTATTTCCATATTTCACATTTACTTGCATTTTTTCCGTAATTTCACATTTATTCTCACTTGTACAGGCTCCTGAATTATTTACTCCCCAACAAGCCTGGACAGCCCTGAGACAGGCCGAAAAACACCTATTGGGGCCCTTGGGAATGAAAACGTTGGATCCCAAAGACTGGCTTTACAACGGCAACTACGACAATTCTAACGATTCTACCGACCCGTCAGTCGCGAATGGATTTAACTATCACCAGGGACCGGTACTCTAATACTTTCATCGTCATTATTTACTTATTCCTTACGTCTCGCTTTACAGGAATGGGTATGGCCGGTAGGGTTCTTTTTAAGGGCCAAACTCCATTTTGCTTCTCTAAACGGAGTCCTTAACGAAACCATAGCTGATACAAAGGTTGTCTTGTCCAAACATTTTACGGAATTGCAAAGCTCAGTATGGAGAGGCCTTCCGGAACTTACCAATAGCAATGGTTCGTATTGCCGCGACAGCTCTAGGACGCAGGCGTGGAGCATGGCCTGCATTTTGGAGGTATTTGATAATGCTTTTGTTTTTTAGTTGTTAGAAAAAAGATTTATGAAATTAGTAAAAATCTTAGTGTCTATAGGATCATATTCGATGCACAGTAATAAATCATTGCCTGTCAAGGGATCCAGTGCAATACGGTTTTAAGGGGCCCTAAAAATGATAACACCTTTGATAAAAGACCGACAATTTTTTGCTTTACTTTGCATCAAATACGATCCTACTATAGTTTCTTATATTGGGGCTCATTTTTTTTATGGAACTTTGGTTCTGATGTGTTGCTAAGTGTACGTCAATCATTTACGACCGAAAATATTTTTTTTTAGGTCCTTCACGATTTGCAGAAGATCGAGTCTAATCAACCTGTATTTATTAATTGACTTAGCGGTAGTTTAGTGTATAAACAAAATAAAGTAGTTAAGGCTCATTATTATGACAATTCCACATCGACAGAAATAGACCAAAAGAAAAATCCGTCTCCGAAACTATCAAAAATATTACGTCGGCAAAAAGTTCACACCGAGGCGGTTTTTTCGCTGGAGGAAATCAAAATTTATACGTCGCAACTGGGTAAACCTCAACATTATGAAGTCGACTTGGTTAATAATGCAATCAGTGTTTTTACAACTTATAGTGACATTTATTTTAAAAATAACCAAACTTTAACTAGTTTTATAGTCCCTGTTCGGGACTTAGTACAGACCGAACGTAATATCCTTATATCAAACAGTGTATCAAATTGTAATACTGCTTTCGTGCCTTTTTATTGTAAATACCCTGCTCAGGAGACCCCCGGATTGTTACTCAACTTACCCAAATTTGATTTACATGAATCTCGAGATAAACTAGGTTTGAACTCGTGTCTTTTCAAGAATTATGTTCCCATTTTTGCATCGACTAGCGATCATTTTTATTATCCTAGGAAAGTGTACAGCCACCAATATTCGCGGGTATCGGTTTCGAACGGCAAAAAGAAGTCAGCGCCGAGCGTCAATTTAGATGAAATTAAACCAGTTCTAGACGAAATATCGAACAGCTCGGACGTTTTGAATTACGAAGAAACGGATTTAATCGAGGAAAATGTGAATCAACCGATAACCGAACGGGACGTTCTTTTACTTAATCCTCTTTTGTTAGAAACCGTTCCGAGAGCGAAACCCAGGCTGACGCAGTCGGAACATAAAAAAATAGCACGCATCACTATTATGTATACCCTAGCTTTTTTTGCACTAGTACTCGTAACTTTCTTTGTTATATATTTAGCTTGATTTTAAGAGAAGACTGGAAATTTGTGCCACTAGTTTTATTAAAATTATTTATTTATGTTTTTTGTTGAAATTATGTACTGAATTGTTGCTTTTTAAAGTTATATATCTTAAACGTTAAATTTTTGCATGTTATATTTATGCTGTGTAACTGATATAATAAATATTTGAAGATTTCATAGTTTTTTATTCCACATCAGTCTACGTCAGGCTCACATTAAAAATTTGAAATGATGAAGAAACGGGGGGAAAACGTATAAAAAAATGGTAATTGGACCACAGTAAAAATAATTTTGGTATAATATATCTTTATTCTTTGTATAAATTGACAGGTATACTTTATAATACATACTTAGTGCATTTGAAATATTTTTTTTTTCATTGGTATACTGTGGAATGTTAATGACGACGTAAACGAATAACTTGTCATGAATCATTTGTTTCAACAGTTGAGCGATAAAATTTTACTTAAACATTAACTTTTCAACATCAACAATGAATTTAAGAACGAATTCTTAAACAGTTTTTTTAGTAAGTTAATAAAACCTTCAAGAACTTAGTTTGTAACTATTTTTCTGGTTTGTGGTCTTCATATAGGCAACGATTTCCTTATAAGCTTGGAGTTTTCCATTACAAGCATGGGGCGGCCCACCATAAGTGTCTCCCAATTTTTTTCATTATTGTTCAAGCTAAACAACGTGTAAGGATAAAAATTGCATGAACTTTATTATTGAAAAATCACGTACGTAAAAGTGAAAACGCCCAACATGGATTAGAGTTCAGACTTTACAGTGAGTACAATACCTGATGCTCCTTTGTTTAACGATGTCATGGTATTGTTAGACTAATTAGAAGTAATTGAAGTGAACGCATCCTTAATTTAACAATTAAGGCAATTATTACAAGATTAATTATGTTGTAAAACATGTCCCACCAGGAATGGATATTTCGGAAAGTACTGATCCGAAAAATCTGAAAATTTGGCAATCTAGTAAAGGCAGTAGGGTCAACACAGCTAAAATATTTACAATTGTATGGCATTTCCAGTTATACTGGAAGTCAACTTTAACTTTCTTGTTTTAAACGGGACACCCTATATATTGTATTTTCGGATTCTAGGTGAAATTTGAGGGTCACTAGTAAATATTCCCTATACCTAACAGTTATAGATTTTGAGATATTAGTTTTTAAAGAAAAAATTTGACGTATGCAAGGGTCTACGGAGATGCTAGTAACTATTTTCAGGAGTGTGATGTCAAGTGGATTTTTGGTAGTTGTAAAGGGCGTAGGAAACACTTCAAACAGCTAAAACTTTGTTAACTTAAATGGAACACCCTGTATTTTTTTACTCTGTCGAATGCAGATTGAAATTTCCTTTCAAGCCATACAAGCATTGTTAGGGTTGCCGACAGTTTTTCTCGTATTAGACCTGATCATATTGGCCATGACCAGATGCACTCCAAAAACAATTAAAATATCTTGACATTTATTTGTCAAATTATTGTTGTGTCTGTAATAGTTATTTATGGACAATGTGCAAAACAACAAATTCTCTACATGTTCTTGAAATTACTTTGTCACATGTCCATAAATAACAAACAAATTAAAATGAACCTCATTAGTATAATTTAAACATTCCCCAGCCACTTTTATTTAAATTTTCGGCAAAAATTATTACAAACATAACTATAATTTGACAACTAACTTGACAAATGTCATGTTATTTCAATTGTTTTTGGAGTATTTCTGGTCATGGCCAATTTGATAACAAGTCTGATACGAGAAAAATCGTCCAAAAAATTGAAAATTGCGAATATCTCTGAAAGTAGTAAAGGCAACCCTAACAACGCTTATATGGCTTGAAAGGAAATTTGAATCTGCACACGACAGCAAAAAAATACAGGGTGTTCCATTTAAGTTAACAAAGCTGTTTGAAGTTATCAAAATGTAACAGCAAAAATGAAACACCTAGTATTAAATGTTTTAATTTGTTGGTATACCATAATTTAGTGTTACTTATGCCCTTTACAGGTACCAAAAATCCACTTGATATTACGCTCCTCAAAAGACTTACTAGCATCTCCGCGAACCCTTGCATCTGTCAAATTTTTTCTTTAAAAATTAACATCTCAAAATCTATAACTCCTAGATGTAGGGAATATTTAATAATGTGACCCTCAAACTTCCCGTAGAAGCCGAAAATCCAATAATATACAGGGTGTTCCATTTAAAATAAGAAAGTTAATGTCGCCTTCCAGTATAATCAGAAGTGCCATAAAATTCTAAATGTTTTGGCTGCCTTTGCTAGGTTGCCAAATTTTTAGATTTAACGGCTCAGTACTTTCCGAGATATCGATAGTGGCTATTCCTAGTGGGACACCCTATATGTAATTGTAGTGTATATGTACTTATAGTAGGATCATATTCGATGCAAAGTAATAAATCATTGCCTGTCAAGGGATCCAATGTCATACACTTTTAAGGGTTTTAGAAATTGAATAATTTCTTTATATATTATGAAGGGACGAAGGGATCAGTTCACGTCTGGCGCCCTTGTTCCTACAAAAATTCCTTTATTCTCATAAACTATTTATTTTAAATGTAATTTATTATAAATCCAATTTGTTTTTTAATTTCCACATATGTACTACAATTTACTCTAAATTAAAGTTCTTTGTTTGTTTAAAGTTTTTTTTGTTCTTATGCTGTGACCGATGTACCTGGTCGCCGCCAATTACAGACTTGCCCTTGTCCTCAGGCTATTAGATTCCGTAAATGCACTAGATCTAGTGGACTTAGCTGCTTCTGAAGTTTTTTGAAGTGGAACGTCTACTTTGTACAAAGGACATTACGAGAAATTGTTGAAGCATAAAGTATACAGTCACTAACTTGTAATAAATTTGGTATGTTTCAAACAATATTTTTTTTAAACGACAGATTTTTTGTGCATTTTTGAAGGAATAAAGTAAAGTCATCATCACTAAATTCCGCAAACATTTATTCCTAAGCCTTTACAAAATACAGATAGTTAGGGATTATTCTTTGCAATTCTTGCGTAATTTTAAAAAATTATTCAATTAATTTGGTACTTTAGAAAAAAATTTACAGTTGTTTATGGAAATGTACACATCACAAACTTCATATCACTTATAACCTCAACAGAACGTTTTATCTACATGCAATAATATATTCTGAAAATTAAACTTAAAAAAGTCTAAAGTTTCAAGCAAATTTTATCCTTACACTTCTTTCCGAACGTTGCAGTGTACTGGAGACGCTTATTGCGGAAGCACCCTGTACAGTTTGCAAAAATATCTGCCTCATTTTAAGTGTCTTCTATGAGACGTGTACATTTATTTTATATATTTTTAAAGTCTGCTCTCTAATAATAACAAAAAAGTACTATGAAGCTAAAAAAAGTAAATACTAACGACTATTCAAATATTGCACAAATTGAAAAAAAAAACAGTTGTCAACATGACGAATTAACTCGTAACACACTGTTTAATATTTAATAACAGTTACAATAATTAAATAATGATCATTACTAGCTACAATGGTAAAATGAAATTTTATAAAATGATTAAGAAAAATAAATTATAAATTAGTTACCTCAACCAATGAATTTAACTAAGTCAAACATCGTCAAATATACCCCTAGGAGGAACACCTACTCTAGTTCTATAATTATTGTTTAGCTGATAACTATCCGAAAATCTAGGTTCCAATTCATTAGAGCTGTCGTATCTTTCATTAAATCCGGTGCTGGCGCCGAATCGAGCATCGATATCGTCGTCGGGCGGGAAACGAGTATCGATGTCATCGTTCGAAAACTTCGTGCCGTTATAGGATTCCAACCCGTGAGAATCTCTTAGGACCGATCTAGTGTTCTCTGAACTGTCCAGTTGTTGCATGGGCCTTACTGCAAATAAATAACGATTGTTTAAGATGAAACCTAAAAATGTGAAGAAAAGATTACGAATGTACGACTTACTTGTGTCTGTACTGCTTCTTTGTCTATATCGGCCCATATTTGGATACCGATCTTGCAAGTCCTTTCTCCTGCTAGTAGATTCCTCGGCACGTTGCCTCTTGCGTTTTTCTAAAATTTACAAAACAAGAATTTGAGCCAGTTTGTTTTTACAAACTCTTTAAAAAATACTATTTTTATTTTACATCTAAAATAATATAGCTCAGTATATGACGGTTTTTAGGTCCCAATTCTTGACACAGTATTGATAATTTTTTGTCAATTATCGTAGATGTAATAATAACCGAGTTATCACTCTCTAAAGGTGATTGTTTTTTTTTCAGAAAGTAAAATGGAACCATTTACCGTAAAATAATGGTGAAAGAACTAATTTTTCGAAGAAAATGAATATAAACTTTTTTAAAGGGCTTGGAAAGACCTTTAAAATGCTTTTTGAAAAAATTATGAAAATAAAATGGTCATCTCATTTTTTCGGAGAAAAAATCGACAATAAAATCTGGCTGAACCATAAAAATAGAAACTAAGCATAATCCATGTACAGTTGACTTTATTTAGGTACTAATAAATAGGCTCTGCAAGTTTGACAGGTTTAGAATGCCTAAATTTAAAAAAAAGTTTGAAATTATGAAAAATTTTTTTTTTATTTTTAAAAATTTCCTTTTTTTAGAAATTCAAAAACTAAACAAGATACGTGAAAAATGCAAGAGTTCAAAATTAAAGTTCTTTTTTTAAAATATTTTTGCTCTCTTTCAATTTTTCTGTAGAGCAAAAATTAAGTGAGATATTATGTTTTTTAGTTTGAATTTGCGTGTAAGGACCACCTTCTTTGAACCCTTAAAACCTAAAAATCTCGAAAACGAAGAGTTCAAAACCCTTCAACTATAAAGGTTAAACTGTAACTCTTGCAATTCCCTGCAAATTGCTTTTTGGAGCAATGAAAAATATTATTGTATTATTCAATGAAAATTGTCCGATTGTGTAAATGGCTTAATTTCCAATAGTTTCCGAGACGTAATATACGCACAAACACACACACACATATGTCCAAACAGAGGAAGTCGACAGTGATGATAGTTCTTTAGATGATCTGTAAATTTTTGATAATAAAGTATAACTGTATAATACACAAATAATTTTTCCCTTTCCACTAATTACGTAATTTAAGTTTCAAGTTTTAAGTAATCTCGTTGAATTTAGTAATGTATCGTTGAGTGTTTTGAAGGGGTTGAAATGCTGCCATAAATCAAAAATTCTATTGACATAACATTTAAATCTATGGTTTTTACATTTTTTGCAAGGGGTAGTTTTCATCCCCTAGAAACAATAGGCACACATTATGGATATGTAACTTTTGTAAAGGAGGGTCAAATGAGCTTACTCACCAATTATCATGAAAATCGGTGCGCGTGTCAAAAATTCGGAGGTAATACCCTATTTTTACCGTTGTATACTGGACTAATAGTAATATCTTTTAAGCTGCACAGAAAGTTCCAGTCTTTATTTAATATTAAGAATTTTCTAATGTCCGACAATAAAACAACTAAATAATAAAAGACCTTTCTGGAGTAGGTCGTACAAACCCCTGCTCCCCCCTAGCTACGCCCATGAGAATAAATGTAGTTGTTTCCCACAGCATCATTAGTTATACAGTTTATTTTGTTTAGTGTGAAACCAATCATGTTTTTTCATAATAACGACAGATTAGTAGGTACAAAGTGATGTTATGTGCCAGTAGGCATTGTGTGGCAATGACATACTTTGTAGGTTATATCTCACCAACTATTGTATTTGTTGTTTATATCATTATCAAAATGTTTATATGCTTCTGAAAGTGATATCACGAAACGTACCTCTTTTAATTAGATCTCTCCCTTCTTCAACTAAATCTGTAGTCATTTCGTCATCGTCGATAAACTGATGAAAACCTATCATCGACAAAAACCTAGATCCTAGACTAAAATAGGTGGCTAAACAAAATACTAATATGGCCATCGGAAAATAAATATTAAAGCCGTGAGAAATTATACCTATGACATCCATATGTCCCATTATCTGAAAATTTCAAGAACATTACAAAAAATTCTACACTAGATTATCGATAACCGATTACCTGTGTGTAGGAAGTTTCCATTACTTGGCTCTTTATCACGTGGCTGTCCATGTGAATGAGGCCGAGGAAATTTAAGCACAGCGGCGGTGTGAGTCTACTCAACATCATCCCGGAGAATATTAAGCTGTATTCATTGGTTTGGTGATGTGGTGCTAGGTAATACAAGTTTAACACCCTTATTTTAAGTACCGTGGAGTAGGCGCAGTAGCACAGGTATAGGATAACTGCCGTCGAAAGCAACTGAAGCAAAATTTTATTGTTACTATTTTCTATTTCGAGTTTATTAGCTTTACTCTCACCTCGATAGTAAAATAATCGTAATTCTTTTTTGCTACGTTGACAATAACGGCGAATATAGACAGCGGCGGGTATACGTTGAAAAATGTCACTTCCGACCATACCACACAAACGGAGAATACACCAGCGAGAACCGCTAACATTTTCTGTGTATAACCGTAAAGGACACACTTCCAGTACCATTCTGAAAAGGCAGTTTGATATACTGTATGTTTTGAAAGAAAGTGCTTCCGATTTATGCTTATGATTTGTATTTTTTGAAAAACAAATCCAAAAATATCATGATTGTTGCCTTGAAGCAGTGGAGTACTATTTTAATTTGAAAATGCCACCGATACCCTTTATCGCCGCCACTGGAGCATCTAAATTTTAGGAAAAGGCCTCAGATTTTGGACAATGTTTACATAAATACATGTCCCCCATGTCAAATTATTTCACTTACTAGTTTCTAAATTATTTTAAAAAATTAAAAATATTTTTTCAAGTACACCCTGTATCTTTTTAACGAAGCGTTCTAGATAAAAACTTTATATAAAAGACCCCTTAAAATTAATCAAAGAATACGAGGTTCATTTTTGGTCAACGTTTGTGAATCACCCTGTATATTAATTGTGACAAACACATAATTCATTTGAAGAATTAATTGTAATTTTATTACTGCTTCGCAATCTTTTACTAATCACTTTAGGTAGTTTATAACTACTTTAAGGTAATAAAAATATGTTACTTGTATGAGACGTTTGCGTTTATACAACGTTATCGAGATTCTCAAATAAAAGGTTCTAAGTTTCTCTAATAATTGTTATCATTGCATTTTACATCAAGATGTACGTATTAAAATGTTGACACATCTTATTTCGACACTAAAAATCTGTTACAGTTTCATACGCAGATTATTAAATTAACATAATAACAGAGTAAACAATATGAATATGAATCTTATCAGATTCAACAGAAAAAAATTGGTTAATTTCGTCTCCCAATATGGAGAATTACACTGCGTTTTGTTTAGATACAATTAATTTTTAACAATTAAGTTATTATCAACTATTTCGTATATACCAGCAATTTTTGTATTGATCGCTAATATTAGTTGAACGTTAAAAATTTGCGATACCTTTTGAATAAAGATTGTGTTTTCGTAACACACCAGAATATCAATATCTTACCTACTGTGGATGTGTACACAAATCTTGTAAACCAATTTCGCTCCCTGTGGAAAGTTCTCATAAACCTTTTATCGCTGCTAATTTGATTTTTAAGAACATCCTCCAACTCGAAAATGCGTTTCACCATAATATTCCATTGCGTTTCAGTTCTCTGAAGAACTTGCAATGACTTAATAGTCTAAAATAAACAAGAAAAAGTGAAAACTAGTTTCAGAGTAAAGAACGTATAGAATTATTATTCACACTTACTTGTTTATGCAGCCTGACTAGCGCTTTTTCCGATGGCAGGTCTGTCGGCGTATCGTCGGGCAACTGCCTACGATTCATCCTATCTCTTAACTCCGTCGGTACTTTTTGCAATATAGTTTCCAAGTGTTGATGCAGAACGTGACCTGGTCTTATAGCGAGAGATATAGCTTGTAGAGACTGCAAAAGAATTACAAGAATATATGTTTATTCAAATAAAACCAGTTACCTCTAAAACGTCATCCACAGTTTCTTCCGCTTCGCATTTATCCGAACTTAGTTTAGCTGCCTTGAAATAGGAGTGAGTTAACACATAACCGACATTCGAATTGTGCCACAATCTTCTAGGAACCTCCACAAGTGCATACCCCAACAATAACACTAACAGGAACAAACCCCAAGTATTACTAGCAGAGGAAGCGATAGCTTTCAACTTTGGCCTAAAATTCATTCATTCAATGTTCTGTAAACTATTATATTTAATATAGTTACCAATCCAAGTCTATTCCAGGTTTAAGAGCTAGATAAATAAGCAACACCCCGCAAATGAGCAAGTAAGATCCGTAATAAATAGCGTTGTCTATTAAAGCGGATTTTAGTTTTCCTTTTACAGAGAAATCACCCGCTTTTATGTAAGATTGCATCATTGGCATTATAAGCCTGAAAATTATAACTAATTAATTATATATAAATAAAGAACTAAATAACATTTTTCTCAATCGTAAAACTTGAAGTATATTACCAAGTCAAGCACTGGGTACTCCAATAAACGGTGCGCCATAGATTAGGAAAAACTCTCTTTGGTACATTACTCCAAGGTTCTTCACATCTAGGAATAGGACTTGCAAACGTTATATTTGGAGAAGTTACATTAGAGGTCGTTACATTTTCATGGTTTTCTTCTTGACATTGACGATACACAGTCTACAATGTGTTAAAATAAAAACACAAAAATTTTAATAATCAATCAATTATAATGAGATGAAATACATTTTAATATACTCACGGAAATAACATCGAGGGGTAAAGCGAATATGATTAAGAAACTACAGTACCAAGCTAACAATACAATTAACGTAACGAAGATGCGATGTCTGAACCAGTTTCCATAGCGATACAATACTGTAGAAGCTAGTATGAAAGAAACCAAAATTTTCGAAACCAGAGGTGCGTAACTCATGTTTACCACAAAATGTTTCACTCAACGTTCATTTATCAATATTAACTTGTTCTCTTGCTTTTTCTGCTTCTTGTTGCATTTTCTCTAGTTTCTGCAAAGTAAAACTTTTGAGGGGAATCAGACGAGGTTTACACAGTACAAGTTCAGGTACATCTTCGATCATAATCTGTCCATTTTTCTTCAAAATTGGTTTTAAATCAGTATTAGTGTTAGACATCACTGATATTTTTAAATGTACATCTTTCAATCACATGACAATTTTTTTCTTTTAAATAAATAATCAACGTGTTTTTTTGCCAAGAGTATTTAGATTAGTATCTCATCATCACACAACCATTAACCAACAACGAACAAACTTATGACAAATGACAAATATGATATGACGTTTGACGTGAATTGACGTAAACGTAAATATCCAAAAGTATGCGTGCGTTCCGTAATTGCCTCAGTAAAACGTAATAAAATTTTTATTGAGGAGTTGGGGTTGGCGGCCGTGCTATGTGGTGTAGTGTAGGTGTAGACATAAGAGTATACTCTTATTAGAGATGGGCTAAACTGCTCTTTTTGCGGAGCAGTGACACCTGCTACTGCTCCGGCAACAGAGCAGTGACAAATAGCTGCGATTTTTCGGAACAGCTCCTGGTAGCGCGCGCATACATTCCTACCGTGATATGTTCCCTTATTTTCGCGTCAAAGTTCATAAATCGACACCTGTCGTGCTTAATAGCGGCTAGCGTTAGGGAATAGGGATACTTTCGTCATGCGCTGTTTTTCAAGCATGTGCCAATTTTCGTAGATTTAGCTCAATTTGTTATTTCGCTTTTGCATTATTTATTTGAATTTGATATAGCGTTATCTGTTATTTTGTCCTAAGTTATTACTGATAAATTTTTATTACAAATAAAATTGGACATGGATAAACGAAGAAAATCTTTCCTGTGGAATTTATTTTTACCAACGCATGAAAGTAAAGCTTGTTGTAATATATGCAAGCAAAATATTTGTTATAAATCTTCAATCACCAATTTAAAAAGACACATAGAACGACGACATCCTACAGTGAGTACAGTGCCAGATATTCCGTTGCGAGTGCAACAAAAACAAATGAAGAACAGTCGCATGTTTTTTGCTTAGTCTAAGTTTTAAGTGATTTTGTAAACAAAACTTTTAAAATATTTGTAGAGCAGCAACCAGCAATACACACATTGCTCTAGTCGCTGAAATACAATGTCTTTAAATCAAACGCGACTGTATTATATGTTTAGTGTGTGACACTGTGACTAATTCAAAATTCAAGCACAGTTCGTAACGGCTGAGCGAGAGTCTGCTCTGCTGTGGCCGGCACGCCTGAGCTATGTCTCTGGCGCTAGTAAATTGCACTTTGCAGTAAACGCTCCGAAAAATCACTGCTTCTTTTGTCGCAGCGGAACAGTCAGCTCCAGTGACAACTGCGGAACAGTGCCAAAGTAGCAGACAGTGAAAGAGCAACACATCTCTAACTCTTATTGGTGTAGGTTTTTGATCGAACAGGAATAGGAATACTTACCGTGAATGTTTTGGGGGTATTTATAGGTTAGAAAAAGGAGAAAAGGGAAAATTAAATTAACTAATGTGTCATGTAAACAGCATATTTGGTAATTTGAAGAGTTACATCTAAACTCTAATTAAATGGATGTATCAGTGCACAAAACATATAATGTATATATAATATCAGTGTAAAAAGTACAGCAACATCTAACAAATGTTTCACAAATTTGATAATATTTTGATTTGTTTTGATTACTAGTAATGGATTCGGAAGTACACACTTCGGATTCAAATAGTAAAAGGTTCAATGTAGAAGATTTAAACATTGAAATTCTTCCTGTCATTTACGAAATTATTAGAAGGTTTGCAATATGAACATTTAATAAAAATATGTCAAATTATATAATTCATAAAATTTTAGTGTTGAAAAAGACAACCATCACGATAACGCAGTGAAAACACGAGATTCTCAAGACTGTTCCCAAAAAGTTTTGGAGCTACAGAAGAGACTAGATCAAGCTCGAGCCGAGGTAATAAAATATCTGCGGTTAAGATAATTCTGTAAATTGCAAATGTTATTTGTGGCACTACAGAAATCTTTATAATTCTAATTTTAGATACGAATGCTTCCTGGTATCGACTACAGCAAAGAGCAGCAGCTTAATCACTTAGAAGCCCTGAAGACACAACTTCGATTGAAACAGGAATTACTACAAAAATACCGTTATATGTATCCGTTCGATATCCAAAAGCAATAAGGAGTACATCATGGTATTGCAATTCCTCATTCGTATTTTGGCCAACAACGAACACTTAGTGCAACGTCTCAGTGAATCGTATCCTATGCGAAAGGCTGCCCAGGTTATCGTCAGGGCCGTATTTTCAGGGAAAAACTTTATAGAAGAAAGGAAGTTGCACGAGAAGCTGACTCCGGAACAATTTCGAGCATTGATGAATGAAGTAGCAGCTAATTTTCAGAACAAGATTAAACAAGCGCACGAGAGTATTAAAGGGAAAATGAAATAATAGTAGTATATAATTAAACTGAAATATATTGGGCTATTTTAGTAATAAATGGATATTTAATTTCACTGGATATTTTCATGATAGAATCTGAAACTTAACAGATACTAATAGAGAGGTTGTAAGTAGTACATATTTGTATGTATTATTTTCTTTAAAAAAAAATCATTTCTAAGAATTTGTTTTTGATTTGTCGTTATTAAGTAATAAAATATAAAGGAAATGTTTTTTTTTATCTTAAACAGTTAAGAGTCATCGACTCGGAGTAGATTTCTTAAGGTTCCAGACTAGATACAAGGCAACTCGGTCTTGCCCATTTGCATACCCCGCTCACCGCAAGTCGCATAGGAAAAGTATTGAGGATGTACCGATTTCCGTTATGTCTTCCATTTCTCCTTGTCAGGTGTCTCGTAGTTTAATCGTATCTGAACGTAAGCATTTATGTAAAATTTATTTCAATGGAGAATTAGACATAGAAAACTACTATAGGCGGGGATCTCATTAATATAATTATAATATAAATGGTCGATTAGCTCCTAACGTAAGACACAAACGTTTTAGGGTTTTTTTAAATCTATTACAATAATAAAAAATTAAGTAGACAGTTCTTTAATGGAACACCCTGTTTATTATTCCGCATTTCAATTCTCGAAATTCTAAATAAAATTCATATAGCACATCATATACTTAAACTCAACAGTTTTCATGGTTTCAACATGATGGGGCTGCTCCACGTGTTGGAAGTGTGGTACAGGCATATCTAGATGATACTTTTCCTGATAAATGAATTGGATGCAGAGAAGCAACTGAATGGCCAGCTTGGTCTCTCGATATGACCCTGTTTGACTTTACTTTGTGGGGTCATATAGAAAATGTAGTCTATACAAAAATGAGCCTTAAAATATCGAAGAGATGCAGGAAAGGATAACGCATGAAATTTCCACAATTCTTCCCAACTCCCTTCACTACAAAATTTTATTCAGCGAATTCATTACTGTCGGGAGCACCTTATAAAGTAGAATTCTGGAAAAAATATTAATTTGTTGTTTATTAAGACTTGTTTTCTTTCTTTTTTTATTCTGACATAACTATCGTTTTCATAAAATTTAAAATATCGACCATTTAAACAACACTTTTGTTAGAAATTTCAAACTTCTGCTATATTAGTTCAGCGGAATTTTCTCAGATTTTTCCGAGTCCTAAAACTTTATAAGAAAATCCATGGACAGACTGTTTTGTCTCAACTTTTTCTTGTAATACATATACAGGGTGTTTATTAAGTACTTGTACAAACTTGAAAGGGTGGATCTTTGACTAATTTTAAGATAATAGTTATAATAATAATAATCTTTATTATTAGCCATTGGCTAGCACATATACAAATATACACAAAAGAACACAAACTTTAATACATTTACTTCTTCAACTAGCACACATATCTATACACCTATAAACTATACATCAATTTTTTGCCTTATATATATTCTGCATGCTTCTTTAAATTGTGATAGCTTATTTGCAGCCCTAATACTTTCAGGTAGTTCGTTATATTGTTTTAATCCTCTATAAAATAAGCTATTCTGACTAAAGTTGGTAGAAACCCTATTTAAATAAAAGTTGTTCCGTGTACGCGTATTATGCTCATGTATATCTCTGACAAATTTACAGTTTTGGAGAAGATGTTCAGGTACCAATTTATGCAGCATTTTATAAATAAATATCAAAGTGTTATATGTTATAGTTTGCCTCACACTTAAAATATTGGTTGCATTCAGCATATCACTTATCCTGGTATACTTATTACATCCTAAAATCATACGTAATATTTTATTCTGTTTTTTCTGTAGAGTGTCTAATTGGGTATTATTCATTAAAAACAATATCGTGGAACAGAAATATAAGTGTGGAGCAATGATTGTTTTGTAAATAGTGAACTTAGCCCAGCAACTTAGGTCTCGTGACATACGCCCTAATATATTACTTTTTTTGGCAAATTTACTTGTAATAAATTTGTAATGTTCTGAAAAGGACAAATTTTCATCAATTACACATCCCAAGTATTTAAAATGAACTACCCTTTCAATAATTTCATTATTAATTTTAACATTATTTGTTGTAACAGGTAATTTACTATTTTTGTTCTTTATAATCATCATTTTTGTTTTACTTATATTGAGTTTAAGAGAGTTGTTATTTAACCATTCCAATAAATTCTTAATTTCCTCATTTAACGTTTGAATTATTTCCTCTATCTTATCACCTATCATATATATTACAGTATCATCAGCAAATAATTGAATTTTACACTTTTTCACAGCCTCAATAATGTCATTTATGTACAGAATAAAAAGAGTAGGTCCCAACACAGTTCCTTGTGGTACACCATTGGTTGTCTTTATAGCACCTGAGACGTTACCATATTTAGTCACTTGGGCCCGATCAGTTAAGTACTCCTTAAACCATCTGAGAATGGGAGGTCCGAAGCCATATCTTTCCATCTTGTATAACAGTAATTGTCTGTCTATTGTCTCGAATGCACGCTTAAAGTCTAAGAATAGTACGCCAATAAAATGACGGTCCTCCAAAGCCCCTTTCCAGTTCAACAACACAGACTGTAAAGCGCTTTCACATGAATTTTTATGTCTAAACCCTGCTTGGTAGTCACTAAAAATATTATTTCCTTCCATATATTTTACTATTTGATCATTTACACATATTTCAAGAAGTTTTTCATAAGGTGGTACCATATTAATGGGTCTAAATTCTTCACATTTTATAGTGCCCTTAATTTTCTCAATTGGAATGACCATACTACTCTTCCAATTTCTTGGAAAACTTCCACTCTCTAAGCTGCTATTAACTAAGTTGAGAAATTTATCTCCAATCGTTTCAAATGCATTCTTTAATATTTGAACTGTTATGCCATCCACATTGCTTTCTTTATTTTTCATATTTTTAACTATTTTCCTTAAATCTGACATTTCTAATAGATCAAACTTATCCATTTTATATTCAACCTTTATATTGTTAACAATTTCATTTGGTGCCCTGTTTGGAATTATATTTTGTACAATTTCCTTAACACTGTCTAGAAAAAACATATTAAAATGTTCACTTATTTCCTTTCCTACGGATCTTTTCTTATTAAATATTATTTCAGATTTAGTTCCCTCACTTTCTTTTACACTAATTAGTTTTTTTAATGTTTTCCACATTTCTGATGGTTTATCTCTTAAATTGTCAATCTTTTCATTAAAATACTTACTCTTTGCATTTCGGATTATTGTTACAACAACGTTTCTTTGGTGTTTAAATTATTTCCAGTCGTCGTCATTCCCCGTCAGAACAGCCCTTCTATAAAGGCGATCTCTTTCTTTTATTTCATTGCTTATCTCTACATTCCACCAAATCTTATCTCCCCAAACTGGTTAAGTGTACATATGATATTATCTATCAAACAATCTGCTAAACTATTTATGTCCGTAGAATTTATTGGCCATGTCTTCTCCATTAATTTATGTTGGAACCCTTCTATATCCATAGTTTTGTAGTTTCTAATAACTTTCGTTACAAGTTTTTCCTTGTGTTTGTTTTTGAGATCAACTTCAATAATTGAGTGATCCGTAATTTTAGGAGTTAACAATACCTCATACTTAATGTTCTTTTGGTTTGTCAGAAGGAGATCAATTATTGTTGCTGATGTCTTCGTTATTCGCGTACACTGATCAATCAACTGGTAGAGGCCATGTGAGGCAATCAAGTCATTAAATTTACTAGCATAAAAGTGGTTACTTGCTAAATCTATATTGAAATCACCCAATACTAAAGTAACTGCATCCTGAGTTATATTTTCCAAAAAATCATCAAGTCTATAATAAGTTAATCAAGTCTATAATAAGTTAATATGAACATGCAGGGTTCATAGTTCAAAAGTAGTAAGGGATTTCCCGACTTTTCCAGGTTTTCTCTGACTTATAAAAAGAAACCAGGCCACTTGTACTTCATTTTTACATACTAATTGGTGTTTATGCATTAACCTTTTTCTCGACTGGACTCCATAATCTTTTTTATACTCAAAGAACCTATTGTAAAGGTTTCAAAACTACAAATAGTTTTCACTTTCAAGAACCCGGTTTTCACAAAATTTCCACTTGCAAACATCAAATTCCCTGACTCATGAATATTTTTAAAATATCCTGACTATTCCCTCTTTTTTATGAAGAATTCCCTGACTTTTCCGGCCGCTACGAACTCTGACAAAGGTCGCAAAGCTTGGTTCTTGATATAGATAGAGCATCCAAAAAAAAAATTTTTGTTTGGTATTTTGATTATATTTTTGTTTAATAACATGGCAATTTGACGGGATTCGGGGAAATGAGTATTGATGATGAGAAAACTCAAATATTTACTTAGTTTTGTGTTTAATGTAAGAGGGCGCCACATACAGTCTTGTAGCTGGATTTAAATAACCATAACTGTTTTGAGTCACACTGTATGTCATTTTTGACTAAACATACCTATTCTCCATTAAATTTTACATACATATGGTACTCTATTATTTGTCGCTGAAAGCAGTCGTTTTGTAAAAAAATATATTTAAGTTGAATCTGCGTTGGAATTTTTTAAGTTGAATCATTAAGTTTTTGAAAAACAAGTGAAAAAGAGTCATGTGCATTGTAAAATTTTTTGAAAATCACAGAAAAAGGTTATGATTAATTTTCGAGTTAACAAACCTAACTGTTACCAATGATAAGTATACCAGATCTGAAAAAATCGCTTAAATGCATAATAGTCCAGGCAGTATCTGTTTCGGGTTGGGTAAAATGCATATGATCGGAAATTTTTGCTTTAACGGCTTCTAAATAACATCAGAAATGATAATTTGTCTATGCAAATAAAAAAAAACGTGGGCTTAATTGTTAATGCAAAAAAGTATAAAAAAATAGCAAAAAATTTATCTAAAATTTATTTTTTATTTATATAAAAAAGTATAAGAATCTTTTGGATACTTGAATAAGCAGTACACACTTTTCATGATTTTTCAAATTTTAAACTATTTTAATTTTTATTTACATATTTAAATATTTTAAAAGTAAACGAAAAAATTTAAATTATAATTATTCACAATTTATGTGAGTAATCATTTCTGAAAGACTTTTAGAAATTTATCGTACAACTAAAAATTAATACCAATCTTCAGTTGTTTATTTAAATAATTATTGTTTAAACAATTTTATAATATTTAAACAAACTTACTGTATTACCTGGTACATAGTAAACATAATAAATTAATCATTTTTTAAAGTAACTGTTTATCGGCATATCAAAAGTTCAATAATTAATAATAAAAGGTAGTTGAAAATATGATAATTGAATTTTTTAAGTTGCAAGACATCGATTTGAAAAAAAAATCATTGAAACTGGTCCATTAGAAACTGAGATAAGTGAAATTTTTCCGAGCATCGCAGTTTCGAACTTGAAAATTCAGATCGGAGTAGCTGTGTGGTTGCTCCCCCCTCCACTGATACCTCATTGATTTCACGCGATCGTGAATATCTTTGAGTGACATTTTAAATGGGATGCTCATGATTGCTAATTTTGAAAATTTATATCTGGAAAGTACTCGGAATGACAAACCTATTAGTTCAAAAAACAGCCCTTATACCCTTACAGTGTTGCTGTAAATAAGGGTTAACTTTAACGGGCTATAACTCCGAAAATAATTGGCGGATCATCAGGTTTTTTTTTAAATACTCGTCTTTCCGAGTACTTTCAAACCATATTTAAAAAAAATAAAAAATTGAAAAAAACAGTAAATTATTGCAATTATTTGTAAGCGTGAAAATTGCGAAAATGTTTAAACAATCTCCACCTAATCGTCCGATTTGAATTTTTCAAAAACCATTTTAAAGCTTGAGAGCTCTTCTTTTTGTGGTGAAACTTTCAAGTATTCAAAGGCTTTAGATTTTTAGAAATTTGATTTTGAAAATTTTTTTATTTAAAAAAATAAAAAAATTTAAACAATTATGTAAAAACTATCAAATCGAATTGAATGAAATTTGGTGTGATGATTCTATGCACTAAAAAGTTTAATTGGGAAAAGTATGAAGATCCTAGGTATTATTCAAGTGTCTGAAAAAAATTGACAAATAAACTAGCATTTTTTGCAATTTTCCAAATGATTTTTCCGATTTTTGCAATAACAATAATTATTTTTTCGAATTGCAACTAACTCTATCTTGTTCAAAATTTAATTACAACTTTTTCTCTCTTCCATTTTTGTCTAAAATGAATAGTTGCTGTCAACGAGAAATCCAATATACTTTTTTGCAATACCAAGCCCACGTTTTTTTTATTTGCATAGAAATATTATCATTTCTGATGTTATTTAGAAGCCGTTAAAGCAAAAATCTCCGATCATATGCGTTTTACCCAAGTACACCCTTTTTAAAACAGATACCGCCTGGACTATAAAGTTGTCGGCAAAATTCAGATTAAACAAAAAATTCAACTCCCTTACTGATTAATATCGAGTTGTTCACCAGTTTGACAGAACTTATTCCATTAATTTTGCGACTAGGATCTCCTCCTAGATTTTTTACTCGTAGTTTTAGGACACCCTGTATTTTTATTCTATCACTTGCGATTTGAGCACAACAATTTCAATGTTCCGGCGTCTACGCTTCATCCACTCGTGATAAGGTTAATAAAAACTACCCTGTGTACATATATATTTATTTTCATAAATATGTAACAAAATTAACTTACTTTTAGATTAGTATCACTATTCTGGAGAAGTTACTATTTAAAAAGAGAAAGTGAAATAATTTATTAACATCGTTTTTAACATTAACGTTAAACGTTTCATGTATGAATCTGTTTATTGCACTTTTGTCGGATTTCGAACTGATATTGATGAGATATTCGTTACGTCGGGTAACGGCTTTGAAATATTTGTACTGGTGGTGGTTATGTTGGCCTTGCCTCGACCCCCTCGACGGTTCCTGCCCTTCTTATGGCCGGACTTTTGGGGCACCAAATCGCGTTTGTCCTTACTTCCTTCAAATGTGTTTTCGATTTCTGAAAACTGCCAGGGATGGTATGTAAGTACGAGTTGTCGCTATCATACTGGAGTCGGTAAAGACTAGTTCACAGAATGAATATAAATCAAATTTTTGAGAAGGAATATCTCATTTCTTAAAAAAATTAAGATATACAGCGTATTTCAATATTTCTTGTATGTGGAACTGCTACTAAATTTAAAATGAACAAAAAAGTCGTATATTACTAGGTATTAACAGTTTTTAAAACGTGTATCTGAACATTTTACTTACACCTTGCATATTGTGTTCGTTTTTATTCTCTTGGCCTATTTTCTGTGTATTTTGTGCAGAACCATGCCTCTGCTGTTTATTTTGTTTCACGCGATTTCCTTGATGCGTTAGCGTAGACTGCGTGATAATCCTCACAACGTTACCCACAGCTTTTGTTCTGCCCTAAAAGTTTCACATACGGATAATGTACGTTTCCCTTAAGATCAAGGAAGAGACGTATTACCTCTCTAAAAACCATCCTTTGTCCAGAAGTCATGTATTCCGGGTGTTTGATGAAACGGAAATGTATTAATGCCTTGTCACCCGTCCTCAGACAATCCTTCGACATGCTTATGATGCTCGCTGTCTGCCTTATACTACCACAATGAACTAAAAATAAATAAATAAAGAAAAAAATTATGTTTTTAAATATACAGAGTGTTTCACATAAGAACCGATACAGAGCAGAGAAAAATCAATATCTCAGTTATACTTGAACTTAAACCAAATAGAAAAATCAAATTTTGTATATACACGGTGTAAGTGTACCAAGAGTATTAATCGACAGTAAGAATTCAATAGAAGCATTTTAAACGCTTGATATGGGATGCTGCACCATTAAAATGTGACAGAACTTTTTAACCCGCTGGCGGACTTAAAAAATTATTACTTTATTTTACGGGGATTTTAATTCTAAAACTTTTCTTACTCTTGTTAGTTTTCAAAAAACTTTGTCGTTTTCAACAAAAACACGAATAACTAATAATACGTATTGTAGCTGTTATTTAAAATCATCGAAAATTTAAAAGTTGGCTATGAATTTAAACGACAAACTTGACGATCAGGAAAAAGTCATTTAATTTTAGTAATTCTCATTACTGATGAAGCTTGTTTTACCCGCAGAGGTATTACAAATTTACATAACTATCAGGAGTATTCCGATCTAAACGTCATTCAGTAACTCCTTGACATTTCCAAAGCGATTTTAAAATAAATGTTTGGATCGATGTTATTGATCGGTATTTAATTGGTCCAGCTATTTTACTGAATCGACTAAATGGCGAAACTTATTTAGAATTTCTCCAAAACACTCTCCCGGATCTACTTGACGAGGTGCCACTACAACTCAAGACTGGAACATCGGTTTATGCATGATGGAGCACCCTCTCACTTTAGTAATATTGTTAGAGACTTTTTAAACCATCAGTATCCAAATAAATGAATTGGAAGAGGAAATAATTGCCCACAAGTTTGGCCTCCACGACCACCAGACCTCAACAAATGTGACTTCTTTAGTTGGGAATCGTTAAAAGAATTTGTGTATTCCTCGCCAGTTGCATCTTGAGTAGAATTGTGGAATCGCGTTACGGATAAATGCACATTCATTAGAAACAATCGGCAGTTATTGGATAGAGTAGTATTCTATTTCAACTTTTTTCCAATCGTCAAGTTTGACGTTTCAAATTCATAGTCAACTTTTAAATTTCCGACGATTTTAAAGAACAGCTACAATACGTATTATTAGTTATTCGTGTTTTTGTTGAAAACCACAAAAGTTTTTAGATTAACTAACAAGAGTAAGAAAAGTTTAGAATTAAATTATTGTCCATAAAATAAAGTAATATTTTTTTAAGTCTGCCAGCGAGTTATATAGTTCTGTCACATTTTAATGGTGCATAATCCCATATCAACGCTTTAAAATGGTTCAATTGAACTATTCTTACTGTCGAATAATGCTCTTGGTTCACTAACACCATATGAGTAACTTACTCATATGACTAACAACGTGTACCAAATTTGGTTTTTCTAAGTTCAAATATAACCGAGATGTTAATTTTTTTTCTAAATTTGAAACCCACTTTCAAGCTCTATAATTTCTCAAGGGTGCAACTTAGTATGAAGGTAAGCTACGTTAAATCACCATATTTTGTGTTCCCCTACACACCCCTGCTCTGTGTCAGCTCTTATGCGAAACATCCTGTATAACAATTTCAAAATCAAAAACCGTTTTCACTTTTCAGTCATTTATTTTATTTTAAACACAGCCAAAAGTCCAAAAAATCATTGCCATTTAAATTTTTAACTATCTGAGGCATTGGCAGGAGACAATACAAAAAATAAATAAACAAATAAAAAATTTATATTTTTTTTTCTTTCTTTTCACAGTTATACTGTTTAAGTTCCAAGAAAACATAATAGCGGACAAATGTTTAAGTTCGTTTATTTTTACAAGGTAGCGGTGTGAAACGGTTGCCAGAGGGGGAGTAGCGGTTTGGGAGGGAGAGGCTAACAGTATGGAGGTGTTTAATGACTTGGGAGTTAGCAGATAGGGGGCCGGTTAGCAGTTTTTGAAGCAGTTACCGGTTTTACAGTTTTGGAGACAGTTACCGGTTTAGCAGTATGGGTGCAGTAATCAGTTTTTTGTTTAGATTGTCTGTTTAGAGATGTAACGACTTAGTGACTTCCAAGTTGGTTTGATGGTTGGTTGTTTGGTTGATGGGTTGGTTGTTTCTTGATTTGTTTTTTTCCAAATCTATATTCTTCTAATACAATCAATGTTTAACGATTTAAAATCGTAACAGAATTTTTTACACAATGAACAAGCTCAGCTGAATCCCAGAAGATTTTTTGACTTTTATAAGTGGTTTCTACTATCCCACATTAATTTTCATTATTTTTTAACGCCCCGGGTATAAATAAAGTAATAAAACCGTCTCCCACTTTTGAAATTAATGAATGATTAGCAATTTATTTAGCAGTTACTACTTACCCATGGCTTGATAACGAGAACTGATTGTCGTGGGGTGATGTAAAACCAAAATTTCACCCTCAAATTCCCAACACGCTTGCGGATTTAACGTCGGAGAAACCATTACCATACCTTTCCGAATTTGGGATCTTTTAATCTGGAACACGTAATACATATAATTAAATAAAAAGTATTCAAAGCTTACGCAGTTAATTTTTTTTTGTACCTTTTTCAAAGCAAAACTGGCAGTCTGCCCCGCTCTGACCTCCTTAACGGCCATTCTCTTCCTGTGTATACTTTTGACGGCGATCTGTTGAAAGTGTCCTAAGGGATCAGGACCCAGCATTAGGATATCGTTCAACCTAATAACACCCTTCAAAGTAGTCCCCGACACCACCGTGCCGACTCCCTAAAACAGCATACATTAAAATCAGCGGCATAATAATAAAACTTCGAACCATACAGGTACGGAATAAGTATCGTCGATCTGAAATTCCGCTGGTTCGTTTTCGTGGTACTCCATCCTAGTAGTCAGCAGGTTCAAGAAAGTTTTAAGCAGGTACAAGTTCTCCCCGGTGACATTCGACACCTGAAAGATGGGACACAGTCTGGAAAAGAATCGCCCTTTAAAAAGTAGGCACGGGAATATTGAAGGGTACTAACCTCTCCGATACGAAGTTGGTAGCGCTTAACACCACATCGTCTGGTGTTTTCACCATAACCGGCACCTTCCGACATCCCGGCGACTTCAAAATTCGAATAAGCATCTTCAGGTTGTCCTGCAGCACGTTGGTCGGACACATGTCGATTTTCGTGACCACCACAAAAACCGGCACCGACAGGGCCAGGGCCAAACCAAGATGTTCCTTTGTCATTCCTATAATCCCCGCATTTGCCCCAATCTAAAAAAAAAAGGAAATATAATCCATAAATATATGCAAATAAAACGTGATTGTAATAATGTATTTTTTTTTTTTTTGGATTACTTTTAGTACTTAATGAGATCAAAATGAAAATAGGGGTCTCATATTTTTACTTATTTTCATTTTGTGATATAGTTAAAAAGTTATTTACTTCATATTCTCATGTAACGAAAAAAATGTACACAAAGACTATAAATTATCTTATTTGGATTATTTTTGAGATTTAAAATTATCCAAAAATTTTTCCAAACATACTAACCATTAACATTCCAAAATCAGGAGCGTGGCCGGTCATTCCAAACACAGTAGTCTTTAAATAACGTTCGTGCCCAGCCAAATCGATGAAAGTTATTACTTTGGAACTTTTTTCACAAATTTTTACCCAATCCAAAGACCCATGCTCTGGTTTATTAACAACGTTGCCTAGAAACAGATATTAATGGGACTAAATAACTATTAAAGATATTCAAAATGTGAAACTAATTAAAAAAGTTTATGTACTACAGTGTGTCCCAAAATGCTGGAACAAATTTCTTGTTTTTTTTTCCAGTTTGGATTTTAAAAAATCACTGGAAACAAGTCAATTATTTTGTATTTTTTTTTACCCAGTTTGACAGACAGTACCGACTAAAGATGAATTCAGAGAAATAATAATAATAATAATATCTACTTTTTTGTCATAGTTGTCAAAAAATGAAAAAAATTGTTTTTTATGTCATACTGACAACTATTTTAAACAATCAGTTTCTTCAGGAAGACAAAGAACAGTAAGCGAAAATGACCGTCAAAATGTGATGCTCGCCGTTACTGAAATTCCTTAATCATCCATTAAATCTATCTCGGCCAACTTCAACTTGTCGAAGTCCTCAATTCATAGAACTCTGAAGTCTCAAAAGTGGCATCCTTACAAAGTTAATGTCTTACAAGAACTATGGGCAGATAACACAGACAGAAGATGACAATTCTGCGAGGAAATCAGAAATTTATTTGAAAGACAACCCAACTTAAAAAATCACATAATTTTCACTAACGAAGCAACTTTTTGCTTAAACGTAACCGTGAACAGACAAAATACTAGGTTTTGAAGCCCAGAAATCCGCATTGGATGCAAGAAAAATATACACAACGGCCGAAAAGTGAATGTTTGGGCCAAAATAGTAGGAAATCACATACTGGGACCTTATTTCCTTGAAGGCAATTTGACGGGTGTCATTTATTTGGATTTTTTGCGTTTTCAGCTGATTCCAATCCTGAAATTAATTTTTCCTAACCCTAACGAACATGATATGCCTGCTGGTGATGTCTGGTTCTAACAAAATGGTGCCCCTCCACATTTTTGCCTCGATGTAAGAAATTACCTCAATTAAGTTTTCCCAAATCGATGGATAGGCAGAAAACGGCCGTTTGAATGGCCACCATGCTCCCCTGACTTAATCCCACCAGATTTTTTTATGGGGTTATGTCAAAAGTAAAGTGTATGTGAACAGACCAGACTCTATCGAAGGATTAAAAAATCCTATCAGAGAAGAAGTTCGAAACATAACACCAATTGTTATTCAAAATGTAATTGATAACTTTCAACATCGAATTGGGCATTGTGTGATGGTTAATGGGGGTCACTTTGAACATTTGCTGTAATAACAAAAAAAGTAGTACTAAATATTATTGTTTTCATTTAATTCCTCCATTTTTTAAAGATAATTATTTTGCAGTTTTATTTTTGAACAGATGAAGTAGATATGATGAATTTTCTGGCGTCTTCACACTTTTGTGTGGGTTTAAATTTTAGTAATTTTGAAACAATAAAAAAAGAACATAACTTTAATCAAACACGATTTTGAAAAAATACTTTAACGAATGTTGTACCACATAATAATCAATGTGATTGTATTTACAAAAATTGGAAATATGCCCCACTTCTAAGTTATAATTTTTTTTTACTAACTTTCGTTGTTATTTTATCATTTTTTACTTGTAAATATTTGTTCATTTTGCATCTTCACTGTATTAGTCATCAACACATTTTCAATACATATCAAATTTATTGTTAAAAATCTGGTTTGTTTGATAGCATCAATAAAATAATGTTTTGTTACTTAAGAAACTCGTAATACAATGTTTTTCTTTGATAAAAATAATCACCACTTAACAAAGTTGTCAATATAAATAAATAATAATCATAGTTATTTTGGATTCCTTCCATTCTGTGAATTGTGGCTTGATTAAAATATACTGTTGTGATTACCGTTATGTGAAGAGCATTCAATTAGATAAACTTGATAAGGAACTATTGTTCATATTGTAATATCCCCAAAACATTTCCCGATACAAATCTGAAATGAGCAATTTGATTTGTTTGATAATGAGAACAAAATAATGCTTTATGAGTTCCGAAACTTGCAGTCTTAACGATTACTATTCAGTAAAGGTAATTTTTTGTTGATTGAATTATGTTTCCAAAAATTATGATCATTACAAATGATTTTTGCAAAGAACGTTCAATTATAGATGTCTGAGTTCCATAAAATATTATTTCATTTTTACTCTTTTAGAGATCATATTTTTAAAGACAATTACCTCAGATTTATACTAAAACTTTAATTGGTTAAAGGTCGGCATTATTTTCCTATTAACACTTTAGCTGCGGCAATTGGGCGCTCTGTTAGTACGAGATTATATAAGCTCGGTATGAATTCTACAGTTTAGACAAGTGCATAAACATTTACTTGTACCGGGTGATTTTCTATAATGTCGACCCACCTTAACTTGTTTATTTGTGGCAGTAAAATTTCATAAAAAATGTGAGCTTGTAGGATTTTTTCTGTACTTATCGCACAAGTATTTGAAAATTGATAAAACAATTAGTATACAAGGTAGATCAAAAATTATACTCTTTTTAAATGGGATACATCTGAATTAATTTATTGATTCTTCGTTTAATTCTTTGCTATTTGAAATATTAGCAAATAAAATTTGAAATTTAAAATGTTAAGTTCTTATCTAATAGCAATGGATAAATCAACAAACGTGACACTGATGGTAACTTCATCAAGTAATTCAAAAAGTATTGCTGCAAATTGTTATTAAAAATGCCACACTCGCAAAGAGAAAAACAAATAATTTTAAGTTTGTTTATTCGATACAACTATAATGCCGCAGCAACGCAACGAGACCTAACTCGAGAGAATCCAGAGAAAATTTTGCTCCTTGCAAGAAAACAATTGAAAGGATATTCGAAAAATTTCAACAAACATCAAGTCTGAACAGAAAGAAAAGAATGGAGCAAGATAACGAAGATGCGTAACTTAATATATCACTTTCTGTGCAAGAAAATCCAAATATATCCATGGCATATTTCAAAACGTTTACAAGAGTGGAATGTCCGTGATACGTCCTATTCAAAAGTGCAGAAGACCCTTAAGAAAGCTGGTTACAAGATTTCAAGATCAGACCCACTCCAAAATTGACACAGACGCATAGAGAAAAGAGAGTAGAATTTTGCCACCTTATGATAGAAAAAATTAATGATCCCAACTTTTTAAGAAACATCCCGTGGACAGACGAGTCTACCTTTGCTACGAACGGCATGATAAATAGAAAAAATACCAGGTATTGGGCTACAGAAAACCCACAGAGAATTTAGATTTCAGGAGCGCCAGTCTGTTAACGTTTGGTGCGGACTAATGGATAACAAAATTATTGGACCCTATTTTTTTTATCAAAACTTGAATAAGGGCTCATATTTAAACTTTCTCAAAAACGGCCTAGAAGATATTCTTTGCAGCATTTTGGATATGTCATATTCCAGCAGAATGGAGCTGCCCCACTCCACAGCACCTTAACAGTGAGAAACCACGTAAACCAACGTTTTAACATATGGATTGGTAGAAGAAATTCACCAATTAACTGGCCAGCCAACAGTCCAGATCTTACTCCAATGGATGCATTTCTAAGTATGATTCTTAGAAAATAGCTTTTACCAAACACCTAAAGCAACTAATTAGGAATGAAATAAATGAACTAAATGAAAACCATTCAGATTTTGTAAGAGGATCTTTGGAGAAACTTTGAAGAATATTACTAAAATGCTCGATGCATGATGGAGGCCATGTTTAGCAACGTTATTGAATTAAGAACATTAATCTTTATATGATATAGTTAGTTGAGTTTTTTATTAATTTTTATTTGTTAATAATTCAACAACCGCTAACTTTTAATATAAAATATGACTTGCCATAAAAAAAATCCGCAACAAATTAATTTCTACAATGAAAATGTTAATCGGATCACTACGTCAAAGAGTGACATCTATACGTAAATGGTAGCAACTCAATCTCATTTATATCTGATAAAGCGTTTCGCAGTTATTTTGAAACAATTAAAATTCTTTGCCAAGAACATGTAATTCCCTGTATCCGTCCATCTATCACGCATAAATTTCACAACTACAACACACCCCGTATTCAGTTACCTCTCTCGTCGAATCCTAAAATGTCGTTCCCTACCGAACTTGTCCTGCCGGATTCCATTTCATGTTTATGCCTGAATAACCTCTGCCTGGCGTGTCCCCTGCCGTTATCCAACTCGCCGTGAGTCAACACGCCTAACAATGTAGACTTCCCCGCATCCACATTACCGACAACTGCCACACGTATTTCCAAGAAATCTAAAACGTTACGAAAGATGAAGTAACATTATTTCACAATAAAATGTGGAAACTAGGGATTTATGAATAAAACACAAGAAACATTTGATTTTACCACTTTGGTCTAGCATTCGACGAATTAAATACTGCAGCACCATTCCCCTCGTTTCTTTACGCTCCCGTAACTTCACGCAACTGCATTCAAGTGTGTTCGCTAAAGATTGTAGAGTAGCGATTGCGGCTTCAATTTCGTCCTCCAGCAACCCATTCTCGGTACCGTCTGGGGATCCGCCAATCTTAAGAGAATTAAAAATTATATTACTCCAATGAAACTGGAGGTAAAGTCGTTTGCATCGACAGATTTGGCATCCATGGCTCAAAATTGGAGTGTTAAATAAAAAATTTGCCAAAATCCTTTATTTTATTATACAGGGTGTTAATTATAAGTATGTCGACAAAATTCTTTAACACGACTGAATATTTTGACACTACTCATAAGGCTTTAGAGATGCTTATGGTGTTTCCAAGAAAAAAAAATCATTTTATTTGAAAAAACAAATAATTTTAAATTTATTAGTTTTTTACTTTTATTAGCGTTTTCACACACTTCATTAAATCTACTTTAGAATTATTTATTTGCTAAAAAAGTTTATATGATTTTATTTTTAAATATTGCGATTTCAAGTACAATATAATCATGAAAGGTTCCAAAAATTGACACAATTTTTACTACCTCTAACGAACATGCAGTTTTGCACGTCACAATTTTTTTTTTGGAATTGTATTTTTAACAAAAAAACTTTTATTGAGAAATGAGTAGTTCTAGAGTTATTTTACATTCTGTGGAGTTAATGAAAATTTAAAATAGTAAATAAAGTAAAAACGGTTTGTTAATAAAATGAGACATGATTTTTCTCAGAAACACAGCAAAAAGTTAGAGGTAGTGATGAAATTTTTAGTGGTGTTAAATCTCTGGGATTTTCCATGAAACCGACTCCCAGTATTTCTCAGACATACAAAAAAATTACTTCCAAAATCAATAGATTTTTATCTTTAATTAGATAAGTCGTGAGCCTAAGTTTCATCATCTTGCATCAAATGTCTTTGGATACTTGAGAAAAGGTATTTTTTTTTCATTTCAACATCCTGTATCGTAAACTATTGATTTGCGGACCCAAGCTTATACAGGGTGTTTCCCATAAGAATCGATGGAAAATAAATCATTTAATTTTAGTAATTATTCACCATATTTTGGGTTCCCTGCATTCTCCTGGTCTGTGTCGGGTCTTATTCGAAACACCCTATACATACATAACATTTTTGGCTCAAAATCGCTCAAAGATATGCTCCTTAAAGATTGTCCATGTACTTAGATACCCTTCACATATACTCTCATAATTATATAAAGTTTTACTTGTTTAATGACACAAAAATTGTTATCATGATTATTTAAAACACATGATGCTACAAAATTATTACTATTAATTTTTTTTCTCAATTTTGCTATGTAAGAATTTAGAGTATAGTAATTCTCCTATAAGTAGGCATTTTTTACTTTTCTTCAGATTTTCGACTACAGTATATATTTGTTAAATATTCACACCAACATACCTCCAAAATAACTTCTCCCCTGCCCTCTCCCAATTGCTGCTTCAGTCTTTTCAGTAACAGTTCGTACTGTTTCTCGGATGGCGCGACGAGTACATTCCTGCTCAATATTTTGTCATATTCGGAACCTACGTCTATTTTATCGACAAAGGAACTCAAAGATTCTTTCGGCTCACTCATAATGTCTTACAAGGTCTACACACTATAACACTACTTATTTAAATTAAATAAATATATTTATTATTAAAATATGATGAGTTAGGCCGTCCCAAATTAGTGAAAACATCTATAACGCAGAATGTATTAATGTTTAGCAATAACATTTCTTCTTATTCAAACACAGTTTCTGATGTATCTGAACTGAAGCACCTGAAAAAAATATCAACAATTTATATAAAGCAAATATGGAGGGGAGTGGACTGTGTTGCACAGGCATAGTATAGAATAAAAAAAAGGCATAGGCCAAAAGTAATTAGTTGTAGAAAAGTAGCATTTTAAAAATATTAATGAGTACTTTTTACAAAAATTTATGACTATCATAATTTTTATTAAAAATTTACAAAATTATCACTGCATTATGTTGCATAATATCAGCGACTGAAACATCAGTCACTTATATTTTTATTGCATCATCCTTACTGGTTAATATGGGCAATATTTCATCATATTAGGGTTGAATGGAGTCAGATAAGGAATTATGTTCGAACATAGGATGTATGTTGATTAGCGACTGATATGTGGAAGAAACAATATTTTTTTAAGTGGTAGATAAGTGCATCATTAACACGAAAAACCTACACAATTTTTATTTACTTTCTCCGAGGTGTTGACAATGGCGCTTAAGCAGGATTTGGGTTAGTATGCAGAACTTTAGTTAGTGCACCTGTACACCCTCCACTATATAAAAATGTATCAGTGAGTACAAACACTTAAAATATGTACTTAATAGTGGAATATTAATTTAACGAACAATATATTTTTTCCTCTCCTGAAAATTTTACTATTCTGGTGGTTGTGTTGCACACTTTGCACCACTGCGTAAGAGCACCGTTGAACGTTAATAAATATTAATAAACTTCATCACAAAACAAAATAATATTACTGATATGAAAAACTAAGTTTAATAAACAGTGTTTTAACTAATATTTAGTTAATACAAAAATTTTATGATTAAAAATATCCATTGTTGAAATTATATAAAAACATTAAAGCTCGACTTACCAAAATATTGCTCGTTTCTCTTCTTGCGTTATCACACTGCTTCTCTACATCTAAAAAAAATTACAATTTTTAACAAAAAGTAAATAATGCCATTAGTTTTATAAGCTAAGCTACATTTGATGGTAACACCACAGTTCACAAAATCGAACAAATTTATTTATAAATGTTGACCTAACTAAAGAATACTCTAAATATATTCTTGATGTTTTCCATTATTTTACATTAAGCTTAAAGTGAGATTTCCTGAATAAATAACATACGTTTTGTTGTTATATGATACACTGAACATTTTTGTTCTGCGATCGCACCTTTCAAATTATACCATGTTGCTAATCGCTGTACTTTCTGTCCTCAGTGTTTAATAACAACTTTCTATCACAACTTGTATGGGTCGAAAATATGTGACAATATATTTAAACATAACTATAAAAAATAATGTTATTATGTTTCACAAAAGTATATCAATTATTAACTTATTTTTGTCCTCTTCATTAACACAACTCACTACTCTTTATATGGTGTTATTGCTAACAAGACCTTCCTTATATCACTACACCGTTATCCAGGATTTTAATTTAAGCGTTGTTAGTTTATAGCCAATGCCCCATTAGAGAAGAAATAGAAAAATTACATCTCGTCTTACATATGGTATAAAATTATTTGGAGGACAATAATTCATGGTATAAAATTAAATGTATCACCAGCTCAATTTTCAGTATTTGTATACATTACAACAAATTTCAAATATGGAAATATTTACTTATTTCAAAAACTTGTCAGCTGCTGAGACACTAATCAGAAATAGATAACAGAAACAGTTCGTATGTTAATAAAAATAAATGACACTGACAAGTGACACGACACTGGGACTAGGTGACAAGACAGGTAAAAGGTAAGTATAAATTGGCGTGTTCCCTCTTCGTGGAATGCAATCAATTACTAGTGCCTAGAGACAACCAATCCACTTTACTTCGAGGCTCTCGGTATATTAAAAAAAAATAAACTGACATGATAAATTTTTCTGTCTATAAAATGTCGGAAAAATACCATAAATTGTAAAAAAGATTCAATTAAAGTATCTAGCTCTATCCTGCACGTAATACAAAAAACACACATGCAGGGATCTGCCAAGCAAAGTAGATTGGCTGTCTCTAGACTTTGGTTTGATCTACTCGAAACCTAAATTTCAAATTGTATCTAATTTTTTAATTATATAAATAATGTGTAGCTGACAGTTTTTTTTAAATAACAGATGTCAGCGAAATTGCATTCATATTTTAACTATTAAAATGCATTAAGACCATTAGTAGATAATGATCCTAGGCTGCATAAAGTAAATGATCTGACCCGATGATTAGGACAAAAGTTGCAGGGTTTTGAGTGAGCAATCCAACGGTGACCTTGACAGTCAATTAGAGGTCAAGTTGAAAATTTTAAATGGAACCGTAATTTTTGACCCCGGAAATTTTTACGTTCGGATATGACCTTGACCTTCAAGGTCGTTTACAATTGAGTGAGCGTAAAATTTACCATGTCTTTGACTATGACGTAAACGTAATTGTAACGTTAAACGTAAGCAAAGAACTTGTTTAATAATGCTCTTACGAAAAAAAATTTAACGGCAGAATTGTTCCGAAAGTAAAAATAGCGATAACTTTCAAGGTAATTTTAAGATCAGAATGGTTTTTAAAACGGGAACTCTTACATTTGCCCCCAGTAATCGAAAGGGTGACCCCGAAAACCCCGAGTATATTTAACCTTCGGAGGCAGGCTGTTGGAAATACTGTGACCTTGAAAGTACCATGCCCTGAAGGTCACATCCGAACGTACAATTTTTCGTTCATTTCATTTCCGTGATCATAAGTATAAGGTTCCATTTAAAATTTTCAGGTTGACCTCTAAATGACCTTCAAGGTCATGGTCAAGGTCACCGTTGGATTGTTCACTCAAAACCCTGCAACGTTTGTCCTAATCATTTTTTTGTTTGACCCATATTTTCTGATAGACGAGGTTCCAAACTTTTTTAAAACCCTGTATGAAAACGATACAAAATAAAAAAAAAGGAAAAACGAAAATCATCTGAAATATATCAAATATAAATTTTCTATATTATCTCAACCAATTTGTATCAGATTAACCGAGATGCCCCAAGCAGATTTCCCAAAGTCAGAACGGTATTTAAGCCAAATTGCACCTTAATAACTTCATAGTTATGATTTTAAAGAACAGACTTCAGATTTCCACTTAATAAAACAACTTTTATACATACTAAAATTTATTATTACAATTATAACTAAACAGTACTTCTAGAAGAATAGTCCATATTCTCTTAAAATTTAGTAAAAAAAAGTATACTTTACAGAAGCAGTTGGGTTGATATTGAATTTTTCAACATGATACGTTTATACATTAAATCAATAAATATACCTATCACATCAAAACAAAAAATATGTAATTCTGCACAAGCAATCTACACAGTATATTTTAATTGCACGATTCGCTGGAAAACTATATGCAGATAAACGTCCTTTTCAAATCACATAAAAAACTTAAAACACTGGGACTGGACAATTTTCACACGGATTTGCAATTATTTAAAACTGATTATAAATTAATTAAGTGAAAATAATAAATATTTATTAAAACTTCATTTGGAGCCCCAATGAACTAAGTCAACGATTAATTTTGAATCCTTGCAGAGAAAATTAGTACTTTAAACGTCGAGTCGAAACAGAACTTTTGGCCGCTGCGGGAGAACCGTATCCAAAGAATTAATCCAGGCTTACACAACTAAACCACATAGAACTACAGAAAGATTTTTTTTTAGAGTATATTTTTTTTACAATGAATTTTGTTTAATCTACCTATTTAACTAAGTGTGGTACAAATAAACTTAATTATATGAACATTTAAGACAGACAAATGAATAGTTCATGATTAAATGGATAGATGAAAAACCATTTTTTGCCATTCTGGCAAAGGGGAGCGACATCGATGGAAGTGGCAAAGAGTAAATAAATCACGTAGCGTAACGCTTTGTCCATAATCTGGCGATACGGTCGTGCTCCTCTCGATTCTGCAGGTATTGGGTCGCTATGCTTCCTACCAGGGGGTCGGCTGAAAGTGATCGCTTATTACATCTTACTCATATTATTTATTTAAACATTTTCTTTGCCATTACAATCTATATATACACAGGGTGTGCCATTTAACACTCCCGCTGCCAATATCTACGAAATGAATAAATTTATTTTAGTTCCGAAAACTGGGGTTGTTAGGTCCCTCGAATTGCTTCAAATTGCAGTTAAAATTGATTAATTGTTAGTTCAAATCTTTCTGTATAGATGGCGTGGCGATATTAAAAAATTTTTTGTTCTCTGGAACATGGAAACTTTAAAAATATTGTTAGAATGGCTTTATTCACATCACATACTAACTAACAAACAATGAATTATAAAAAAAAACGAATGATCAACTACAGAAAAAAAATGTTCAATGGTAAATCTTATAAGGGTCAGAGACGAACCGTATTTTATCAAATGTTATTAAAAAATGCAGTCATAGGTGGCTCATGTCATTTGTTCAAAACAAAACAATGACAGATGACACATATTAGTTTTCCAATAATACAGTTTTATCAGTTTGCGTCTTTCAATTTAACTATACTAGTTATACAATTTACCATTGAACAATTTTTTTTTCTGTAGTTGATCATTTGTTTTTTTATAATTTATTGTTTGTTAGTTAGTATGTGGTGTGAATAAAGTCATTAAAACATTTTAAAAGAATATTCTGTCTCGATGTGATTTAGATAAAATAATAGATTTTTCTGTTATGTCATACATTACATATTGAAATCAACATATCTCGAAAACAAGTAAATTTAGAGAAAAACCTTATATTACAAAAATTACTCAAAATTTAACGATCTTTCAGATGGACTGCATTTTCACGTTCCAGAGATCAAAAAAATTTCTAGTATCACACCATCTATACAGAAAGATTTGAATTAACAATTCTAACTACAATTTGAAGCTATTCGAGGGACCCCAACCCCAATTTCTGGAACTAAAATAAATTTCTTAATTTCGGAGATATTGGCACTATTGGCAGTGGAAGTGTTAAATGGTACACCCTGTTTATACAGGGTGTAACCTAAGTACATTAAAATATTTAAGTGGGGGTATTCCTGAGTTAATTCTAAAAAACAAAGTTTATATCAACCTTTGTCCGGAAATGCTTCGTTTCCGAGATACAGGGTGTTGAAATTAAAATTAAACAAAATCATTATTACAACAGCTGCTGAATGTGGCTACCTCGACATTAATATGAGCTTCTGCCCTCCTCGCCAAAGAATCCCGTACCCGGAAAGTACCAAGAACATAAAATTCTCAACAACTTCATTTTGCGCCCAATGGACTCGGCAGATTGCATCTTGGCAGAAATTTGCAAATTTTTCGAAAATGGTGTCTTCTAGTGTTGTTAAGGAAGTGTACCTTTTTTCTTAAAATATCGTTTATTCATAAAAAAATTGCAGAAGTCTTCTGTCAAAAAAGTTATGGCAAACTAAATTAATAATGATAGCCCTCTAAGTGCGGCACAAAAATTAATACTAAATTATGATTTTTCACTTCAAAAAACCCCCGGTTACCAAATTTTGTGTGAAAAATGTATCTTTCGTAAAAGTTATTTAGAAAATTGAAAATAAAATTTTAATTTCAACAGCCTGTATCTCAGAAAGGAAGCAGTTCTGGACAAAGGTTTATATAAACTTTTTTTCTTAGAATTAACTCTGGAATACCCCACTTAAATATTTTAATGTACTTAGGTTACACCCTGTATAACAAATTTTAGAAAAATTAGAATATTTTAAAAATTCTAGAAAAATAACGTCCCGTTCAAGGAGTCCAATTAAAAAAGAAAGAAAAAAAAATGTAAATTCATGTTATAAAAAAGCAACAAATGTGATGTTAATGTCATTTAAAATTGATCAAGTTTTAATTGCAAATAATTCTGCCAGAGCAAAAGCTATGCACCTACACATTATCAAAGTATCTGGCATTAAATAATGAAGCCAAATACAAAAAATTTCATTTTGGGATTTATTTCGAGATGCCGAAACAATGCCTTAAATAAATAACATTTAATGCTCCTCTTTTGATGTGTTATTAAGTTGTAGCTAATAAAAATAGTAATTTTTGCTATCTTTAGAAATATCAGAAAAATAAAATGTGATTTATTACATTTTCTATTAAGGAGGATCATTGCTCAATGCAAAGAAAAATATTCTTTATGTCTAAAAGTAAGTAAATTGAGATACTTGCTTGTAAATATTGATTAAAATAAGTTTAAAATAAAAATTATATATTTCGATTCCTCAATTATTATTTTCTACCCAATATGCATAAATAAATGCCAAAAGGTGCAAAGGAACTTGGCAACAGTGCACGAGTACCTAGTTTATTATTTCTAAGTTGGCCTTGCCATGTATACAGTGTTTCAGAAAACATGGGCCAACGCTCGGGGACAGGTTCCTAATCTAAAAACAAGATTGTTTTTTCATATCAACATGGGTCCGATTTCACTTCATTCCGTAGCTACAAGGTGTCAAAGTTTTAAAATAAAATAGTTTTTTTTCCATAAACACAGATTTCCATTTGAGGGAATTAAATGAAATTTGGGAACATGTAAAAGAGCTTGTTTATAAAACTACCGTCACTTCAAGGGAAGATCATTGGCAGCGTATATCAGAGCATTCGCTTTAATTCACCCAGACATAGGAATATTTCGACGAGTTAAAAACACCATCAAAAAAGGAAATCGGAGTTGTACTCGAGCTGAAGATGGACACTTTCGACATAGTTAGTTGTCCAAATTTCATTTAATTCCCTCAAGTGGAAATCTAGATTTTTGGTAAAAACATATTTTATTTTAAAACTTTGACATCCTGTATCTAAGGAACGAAGCGAAATCGGACCCACGTTGATATGAAAAAATAATCTTGGATTTAGGTTGTCTGCCCCCGAAGCTAGGCCCATGTTTTTTTAAACACTGTATAGGTATACATTAGTTGTATACTTTTTACTAAAGAATTTTCTTACTTCTGAGACTAACTAAGACTAACTTAACTAAGACAAAGTGAAGTAAAAAAGACTTAAGAACGGAAATTGAAGTCCCGTTTCATCTAACAAAGTACTACAATATTCATATAGATGTCGCTACAGGAAATACGTTTATAGTAAAAATAGTACGATAATTTCATTCATTCAAATTCCGGCAAAATACACCTAAAAAAACGAGAAAATGCCAGGTGCACGCACACGTGCACGATAATCAGTTGTCCGGCCTATACATCCATCCCACTCTCTTGCTATCTCATAATTGCATATGAAAAGAGGAGGGTAATAAAATAATAAAAACTCCAATTTGCGGCCGCCGGTTTTTTATTCTGAAAATATTTCTATTTTCTATCTTCTACATATTATTATGTACATATTTACAAAAAAGGAGGATGGCAAGTGGTTGTACAAATTTATAACATTTGCAGCCAACTAAAAATTTTATTTCATATTATTTTCTACATTTTAGTACTTATATGGATTCGGACCAGAGTAGGTGCGAATGTAGTTATTTCTTGTATGGATCTTTGAGCTGTTATCTTTTATTGTTGCGTTGTGGCTGCGAAATATTTTATTTGTGGAGTTTACTATTTTTTATATGAAGGAAAAAACATTAACAGAGTAAGTATTACAATTTGCTAGGCATAGTTGTACTTAGTACTAAATTCAAGTAAATAATAGATATTAAAATAAATATGTAGGTATTGTATTTGATTATTTGAAAATAAAAATTACATATGCGACAATGGACTTTCCGCTTACTTAGCCGTAATATAAATATGACATATTGTCGTTGCAATGCACATACAGGCTGTTCCAATAGTGTGACAAAGTTTATAATTATTTTCAGTTATAGTTGTATAGGGCAAAATCTTCAGGCCAAAAACAAGATTTTCTGAACGTTTAATTCGGTCTGAAAATAATGAATAATGGAAATAATAATAAAATGTGAATCCGAGCAAGTAACTTTTTTCGTATCACTACTACAGGCAGTTATACTAAACTTTATCGCACTATTGTGGCACCCTATATATGACTAGATATATCATTATGGTAAATCAAAAGCATAATAGGTAAAAATGTATAATTATCTATGTTTATAACAAATATTATCTGGTAAAATTCTTTTCTTACTTTCAGATACAGAGACAGTTAAATATAACCGGAAGAAGTCTATATGTTATTTCGTAATATACCTATAGTGGTGAAAACAACCCGCTCTATGTAGAACAAATTAAGAAAGATGAAGAATTATGGAAAAAATCAATGGCAACAAATTTAGAACAATTTTATAAAAATTGTATACTACCAGAAATAATATACAAAAATATTCCACAGGGAAAAAGATGTATGGATCCACAATATATTATAGAAGCTCAAATTAATAAAAAGAAATTATTTTATTTTATGATTTTTTAAATTTTTTCCTGTTCTACTGTACCTATTCTATTTATTTCTTTATTAATTTAGTTTATTTACATATTTATTAAACTACACTGTTCCACAGAATTTCTGTTTATATTGGAGGTATTAAAGTACCTACAACTATTTTTTCAAGTGAAGTGCACTGAATACCTATTTCTCATAAAAAAAATTTAGTCTCAAATCGTACATAATTCTTTACACAATTTTTGGACAAAATAAGTATATCGTACATATTTTTTATATTTTCTCATTATTATGTATATTCACAATTAAAATTCTATTTACATTAATATGCGAATTTTTTTTATCAAGAATTACTTAATATTAATTATTAAAAATATATATATTTTTCATTTCTGTTTATACCAAAGTAAGCCGCTTTATTCACAAATCGTAATTATAACATAACTTTCCGTTATGAACAACTTTTCTTATTAACATTTTTTTATATTATCAAAAACAAAAGCAGTTTATTTTTCAACGTTATTAATTTTGTTAAATTTCTGATCACCCTGTATATATATAAATTACAGTTTTTCATGACAAACATATTCAATTAAAAAGCAAAATATTTTTTGTCACGAATTACTTTTTCTAGTAGAATAGAAAATAAAAATGTTTTCCCTCTTATCCACTAACCGTAGATACTAATATAGGTATACTAATTATAAATTATAGTTTTAAATAAACTAAAAATTGTTTATATTTCATATTTTCTAAAATTATATAATAGTATGGACTTGCACTGTTACTTATATACTTTTATACAATAGTATATCTAAAATGATCATGACATTCTTTAAATATTTATGTATCAATTAACAGAAACCATGACTACCAATTCAGAATCAGGTTATACCAAATTAACCACAATACAACAGCTGTTTGTTAAAAATAACCCGAGTCCCCGATAAATTTTTACTAGTGCGACATCTATTACAAATCAAGCGAATTAAAAGTCGGAGATAATGCTATTCATGAATGAATATTTTTTAATAATTTTATTCCAATATAACTTTTTAAATAATAAAGTGTTGAACAAACTATGAAATAAAGTCTAATCAGTTTATTTATTAAAAGATAACTATATAAAAAATTCCATAATTCTATAATACCATGAAGAAATAATCGTTTATTTGTAAAAGTCCAAAAAACCTTCATATTTAGAAATTAATTTCTCACGAATTATTTACCTATCCCAATTAATTTTTGCTTTACTGTCTTCATTTATACTTTGCCAAATGTGATATGAAATTTTACTACTTTCTTCCATTGCTTTAAAAAGATATATTGGAATAAAAAAGGGCTGTTTTCTACCATTTTTCGGTATAATTTAGGCAACCAGAGATGCATCAGTTACCATCCTTAAAAGATTACATTTACAGATTCATGGTTTCAGATTAGACTATTCAGTAATTGGTTATTTGCAACAATAAAACATTTTTTTTTTTAGAAGACAATTTGACAGATCATCTTCACAGATATGTAAAAATGTACAGAATTTTCATAAGAAAAAAACATAATTGCTCCTATGTCTTTGAAACACCGGATTTTCAGAAAGAGATGAATTTCCTGTGAGAAATTAAGGAGTAAATATTTTACTTTTCTAATACTTTCTAAGTATTTGTTAATTAAAAACATTTAATCACACATTATAGAAAATCGTCCAATTTATATAACTGGAGAAAAGTTATAATTAGGTAATTTACATTTAATGTAGTTATCGGAAAAGTTCCACACATCAAGCAATAATAAAAAACTGCTTCAAAGCAATCATAATAATTAAATTAAAACATAAATTATATTTAGCCAATGTGAAAATAAACTTATATTCAATACATTCTGAATTAGTTTTGTTTGATGTATACCATCCACAAATAAATTGAGAATTAATTTTCCCAATGACTGAAGGTTTACTATTAAGAATGGGGTATCCGAGGTTATTTAATACAAAAAAATATATTACCGAAAAAAAACATACCTGGATTGCAATCAGTAAGTAAAGAACAAATTGACAAAAGGACCTTCGAAATGGTTAAAGCAGGGGACCAGTTATCCTTTAAAATATCCAAGCAGATTACGCCCTGACTGTTGATGTTGCAGTGATAAATCCTGGTGCGGAAAGTAACTTTTGGAGGTTTGAAGGGGTACTCTGGCGAAAAGTGTATATCGAGGAAAAATACACCTCCTTCATAGACAGATCCTGGAGGTCCCAAAATAGTGGACACCCATTCGTAAAAATTTTCTCCTTTCGGTCCTGCACTACAGTTTGGAGGAGGATCTAATGTGATCTCGGCCAATTCCTTTTGAATGCGTTTAGCAGATGTTCCAAGAGCTTTAGACATTTTCGGATTTGGTTTGGTTTCTTTTGCTTCTTTTTGATCACCCACAGCTGCTTGTCCCCCCCGTCCACGGCCAGAACCACTTGATCCAGCTGATGACATTTCTAACTAAAAAACAAATTGTATTCTTTGTGTACCAAGCTCCACCTGGTTTAACACAAGAATCTGCAGCATTCTATAAACGGTACTAGTCGGTTATACTTACAAATAGAAACTAAACCCTGCAAATAATCTCTTCAGTTTAAAAAAATACGACCCTTTCCCAAAATTAAAATTGATTCTTGTCAGCCAAGTCGGCCATTTTGATGTCTGAATACAGAAATTCTAATAATGAAAAATTCATTCAAGTTCTTTAATAACTATTATTGTCCCTACCTCAACTTAACGACAGTTAAATATAAAAGTTTAAAAATAAAAATACTTATTGTAAGAATCACTTTCAAGTGCATCGACAATCTTCCTTTCGATACATTACTTAAAAATTAGATAAGGTTGTTTCCATAATCATAACATAACACAACAATGAAAAGAATACGTTAAATAGTTGTTATTGAGACTTACCAAAAACTTTTTTACACTTTAAAACTGAAAACAAACTACACTCCCTTTTAGAATTTTCGGCTCATGGCGTACTTCTTACAAGGACACAAATGGAAGAGGACAAGGCAACCAACGTTGTAAAAATAAATGAGCTATCGTAAAATAAAAAATAATAATTCACATTAATATAATTTTAATATTATTTTACGTAATAATGTAATAAACATTTTGCGAACAACCATAGTTTGCTTTTCAAACTAATACCTAGATAAGATAAATTTTGAAAATTATTTTTAGTAGTAGGGAATTTATTTATATTTTGTAATGTTTAAAACTTGTTATGAGAATCAATTGTTGACATATGACCTAACCTATCATTTTTGTAAAATATTCTATACTATACACATATTTTAAGATAGCACATTTTATTTAAAAACATTCAAGATGGGTAAGCGTCAGCATCAAAAAGATAAAATGTATTTAACTTACACCGAATGGACGACACTGTATGGAGGAAAAAAATTAGGACAGCCTTCAAAAGAGGAAGAGAATTTTAAACGTTTACCCTTTGATCATTGTTGTCTATCATTGCAGCCATTTGAAATACCTTATTGCGATTTAGATGGAAATATCTTCGACTTAGAAGCCCTCTTACCATTTCTGAAGAAATATAAAATTAATCCGGTAACAGGTAATCCTTTGGAATTAAAGTCGTTAGTGAAGCTAAACTTCCATAAAAATTCTGAAGACGAGTTTGAATGCCCAGTACTATTTAAACCTTTTACCAAAAACTCACATATAGCTGCAATTGCTACCACAGGAAATGTTTATTTAATGGAAGCTATAGAACAACTAAATATAAAAAATCGTAATTGGAAAGATTTGATTACGGACAAACCATTTGAAAGAAAGGATATAATTGTCTTGCAAGATCCAAATGATTTGTTAAAATTTAATATTTCGAAATTCCACCATGTAAGAAATAACTTAAGAGTAGAAACAGAAGGTAAATTTTATTCATGTAGATACTGTATTATCCATTTTTTACTTAACTTTAATTAGAGATGTTGCAAAATATATCCAAATATTAAATATTCTAATTTTTAATTTTAGAGGAAATTATTGACAAATCAAATCCACAGGCTAACTTAAAGTCTATAAATTCAGAAACTAAAGACACGCTGGACGAGCTAAATAGGGAATATCGAGTGTCAACAATAGAAATTAATAAATCCGAAAGTACCGCAAAAGCCGACAAATTCAATGCAGCTCATTACTCCACTGGTGAAGTTGCAGCCAGCTTCACTTCGACTGCTATGAATAGGAAATTGATCCATGAATCTGCTATTGTACATGAAGATGAAGTTAGGTACCAACGCGTAAAAAAGAAAGGTACGATTATTCAAAATTTAGTGTTTTTTCTATTTATCTCATTTCAGGATATGTTAGACTTGTGACAAATGTGGGAATGTTGAATTTGGAATTGTACTGTGATGTTATTCCGAAAACGTGTGAGAACTTTATAAAACATTGTGAGAACGGATATTACAATGGAACAAAATTTCATCGATCGATAAGGAACTTTATGGTAAGTGTTTTACTCGTGTTACATCACGTAATCTGCTTCTATGTTTCTCATATAGGGTCGACCTCAGGTACATTCTGATGATAAAGGCGGTTCTTATAAATCATAGAAATATTGCATTTGCAATGAAAAATTTCTATTTTTTTTTGTGAAACAGTTTTTTCTATTTTATTTATTCAAAAATGTCTCCAGATTTATGCGTTAATGTGTTATTTTTCAAAAACTTTAACACCCTACATTTTAAAAATCTCGATCTTGTACAAAACAATAAACAGAAATCGATTGTTGAATTTGTATAAATTGCGTTGGTATATTATTTTGTAGATTCAAGGCGGAGATCCTAAGAACACTGGTAACGGGGGAGAATCGATATGGGGAGGCAAATTTGAAGACGAATTCAAACCTAATTTAACCCATACGGGTCGGGGCGTCTTATCGATGGCAAATTCCGGAAAAAATACTAACGGATCTCAGTTGTAATGTATTCCAATTTTTACATGTACTTAAAATTTATCGTATTTCTTTTTTAGTTTTATTACCTTTCGTTCATGTAGACACTTGGATAACAAACATACAATTTTTGGAAGGGTTGTTGGTGGTATGGAAACACTAACGGAAATGGAAAAGATAGAGGTCGATAATAAAGACAGGCCTATTGAAGACATAATATTGATGAGGGCTGAAATTTTCGTTAATCCATTCGACGAAGCTGACGAACAGGTACACATTTTTTTTATAATCGTGAAAGTCCAAGTTATTTTTAACTTGTAGTGGTAGTGTTACTATTCTCTCAATGATATTTTTACATTTATATTTTAACTACAGAAGACCCTGTAAAAATCTTGATTTTGACCATCTTTTCTTTAAAAGGTAGACCAAAACCTGTGTTTTTGGACAGTATGTAATATTTTTATTAATCAAAGCATACTGCAATATTTTTTTTGGCAAAAATTTAAGAAATCGTCAGTATTTTTTTATTTAAAATATGAATATACCCCTGTACCCAGCACCCTCTTAAATTGTTTGTCTTTTTTCATATTTATTCTATGGTTTCTTTTGTAATAATAAATACATAATAATATTCATATATTTATGTGCAAAAATTTTATTTCAATTTTTTTTTATGATATTGAAGTAGATTTTATATACAAATATTAATATTGCTTGAATTGTAGTCCAAAACGCAAACTTATTTGTGTCGGTCTGTACTTTTTTTACAATAATAATAATAAT
>NW_019417095.1:159251-174291 GCF_000390285.2 Anoplophora glabripennis
AACAACAACAACAACAACAACAACAACAATAACAATAACAATAACAATAACAATAACAATAACAATAACAATAACAATAATAATAATAATAATAATAAATATTTATTTCATAAGACTTTGCTGTCACAGTATCAAAAATTGTCAAAAGTATGTAACACAAATAAAAAACAGATAATAATTGTATATGGACAAACTACAAAATATAGACCAATGACAAGATATAGAACACAATTACAAAATATTGAATAAAAAATAAAAAATTACAATAAAAAAATTAAAAATAAAATTAAAGTTCGAATAAATTGCACTACCTTTTATATCAAGTACGTATTTATTTCTTTAATCATTTATGTAGCTGGCCAAAGAAAGGCAGGATGAAATAGACAGGCAGAAAGTAGAAGAGTCGGCAGAGGCGCAAAAAATTAATTCCCAAATAAAACTAAAAGTTTTTCGAAGCGGTGTAGGAAAATACATCAACCCAGTCATCAAGAAAAGGTACGAAAGGTACGATACAAAAATGATACGATAATTATTTTTCCGTTTCAGCATTGAAAAAGATGCCGATGTCGAACCCCCTACTAAAAAGAAAAAAACTTTGAATTCGTTTAACTTTAACAACTGGTAATTGTTTCTTGTGTATTATTTATAAATATTCACGTAAGAATAAATGTTTTATATGTTATTTAAGAGTCCGTCGCACGCTTGAAATGGACCCATATTTTGCTCTGCCCATAATACTTATTGCAAAAACGAATAAACATGCGAACCAAATAAAAAAATAATGGAAACACAAAATTGTTTCCTAGGGCTGTTGTGTAATAGTATTTTCAAAGTTAATTTTTTATTGTTTAAATTTAAAGAGTAAACTGTGCAAGGAATTGCCATATTTACAATTTAATTACTTTATTATTATTTAAAGGCTTAATTCAATTTTATTTTTACAAATTGAGTTTTTTAAAAAAACGCTGTAGCCAATTTGAATGAATTTTTACGGTTTATTAAAACAATTATTACATATCAACTGAACCAATTAGATTCCATCCAGAATTTTCAGGGGCATACCCAGCGACCAAGTGTTTTTTTTTTAGAAAAAAATATCACCCTGTAGTATTTTTTGCTGTTTTTATGTAATATTTAGATAAACCCCCTAAAAGTAGTACATTTGTATCTCTTGACTCTTTTTAGTGTCTCACTTCGTTTTTATTTTATTCTTTTTTACAAAAAAACAACTTGCTCATTGGGTACGCCCCTGAAAATTCTAGCTCAAATCTGATCGGTTCAGTTGATGTATGATCATTGTTTTAATAAACCGTAAAAGTTTCATTCAATACGGCTAAAGCGTTTTTTTTAACTCAATTTAAAAAAAAAAATTAACACCCTGTATCTCGGAAACGAAGCACTTGCGGACCCATATTCATATGAACTTTTTTACATATTTTGCTGAGCGCAATCTTCCCTGGGCTTTTGTCTCTTCCACTCTGAAACGCTTGATATATGCGTTTCACATATCTTTGAGGCAGTTTTTGGCTGGTTTGGTTGGGAGATTAAGGTTGCGGGTGGGGTGATAGTATGTTCGTGGGTTTCACCTTACTTGCAAATGGGTGACATCGCTATCTGCATTACGTTTTTACTCCATCTACACACGTGTCTGAAATTAATGAATGAAAAAAAGGTGTAAAAAATTGCTAAAAACAGACAAACAAACCATCTACTGGGATTTTTATAATCGGAACTTTATTCCAGAAGCCACAAAAATAACTCGTATTCGCAAAAACTCACATATATATTTTTGGCTAATTTTATTTGACTGTAGTGTGTTGATCCTACATATTCAAAATAATCTAATAGTCTGGGCGAATTAGGTTATTGTCAAAAATTGGGCCTACGTCGAATTTTATGGGCTTAAAATTAAGTAAAAAATACACAGAATAAAAGCCTAAATTTGTGTATTTGTAGAGGTCGAGCATCATCTTGTTCATAACAAAAAAAAAAAATTATTGCTCTTTTTTCAGTTTTTCTCTTATATCCCCGAAAATAAGCCTCTAATCAACATGAGGTATACTTATCGATTTTGTTCCTGAGGAAATTTGTTACAAGGATTGGCTTTTGCAAAAGGTCGCAAATTTTTTTTTTACATTACAAAATTAGCGGTGAAAAAAATGTGCAAAATTTTCAGCATTAAATAAAAAGAAGGGATTTGACTGAAATTGGATGAAACTACAGGAAAAGATAATTGTTGGGGAGCTCAACAAATACCCGTAATCCGGACCCCCAATTTCAAAATGGCGGCCTACTGCAAAATTATAAAGTCAAAAATGCGAGCGTGTATATCTTCTGCCCAAGTCAAGATATCGAAATTCGGTAAAAAAGGATTGAAAGGTAATTAGGTACATTGTCTCGTCTTTGCATAAATTTCAGATTTTTAAGTTGCAAACTAAAAAAGTTAACAAAAACCAAAAAAAAACGGTAACTAGGGTCCTTATCTCGGCGATCTTTTAATATACAGATTTCAAACCAATTACATCAAATAGTGCTTAAAAAAACATGAATTTTTTAAAAAAAGTTCTCGATCTGACCAATAGGAGCCAAGATAATTTTTTTTCTTGTTCTGTTTAATATTTTGTAATAAACTTGGGCTCGTTGTAAAGTAGAAGACTTCCTTTATAAGCTGAATTTTTTTTAATGAATTTAAACAAGAAATGACCAAGTAAAAGTGTGAGAGGGGAGCGCTTTGGCGTCATAGTGCCCATGCTGCGCTCGCCTTCTCAAAATTCTTACTTAATGAATGAATTGTGGCACTTAGAAAGCAGCTACCGGGACTTTTTTCAAATCAACTTATTTTTACATTACACTTAAGTACTGAATTTTATAGTATTTAAAAGAACTGTTACATTCAATTATACCATATTCTATTTAATGAATTCTAATTCGCCCATACAAAGGGTAAATGTTGAATGTATCTGAAACGCCCCCACTAACTATGCGATAATTGTACCAATCAGAGGTTGACACAATTTTCTGTACGATCTTACAACTTAACCAGTAACGTTACAAATTAATTTCTAGTTAGTACAGGTTTTTACTAAGCCGCAACTCAGTGTGCGTGTCTGTTGAAGAATATCTATAAGAATTTTAGTCATATCTTGACCAAACCTACTCCCCAGTTAATGTTTGTAGGCTTACACTGTGACACCCTGTATATGGGTGGTATATAATACAAGTGTATTTATATCCTTTTGCTACTCAATGCCTTAAAGTCAGTATTTATTTAAAGTATGAATTCAGAGTTTAAAGTCTGACATCAGAGTTTTTAAAGTCTGAATTCAGAGTTTAGAGTCTGAATTCAGAGATTAAAGTCTGAATTTAGAGTTTTTAAAAGTTTGAATTCAGAGTTAAAAGTCTGAATTCAAAGGTTACAGTCTGAATTCAGAGTTAAAAGTCTGAATTCAAAGTTTAAAGTCTGAATTCAAAAGTTAAAGACTGAATTCAGAGATTAAAATCTGAATTTAGAGTTTTTAGTCTGAATTCAGAGTTTTTAAAGTCTGAATTCAGAGTTTAAAGTCTGACTTCAAAGGTTACAGTCTGAATTCAGAGTTTAAAGTCTGAATTCAAAGTTTCAAGTCTGAATTCAAAAGTTAAAATCTGAATTTAGAGTTTTTAAAGTCTGAATTCAGAGTTTAAAGTATGAATTCAGAGTTTAGAGTCTGAATTCAAAGTTTCAAGTCTGAATTCAAAGGTTAAAGTCTGACATCAGAGATTTTAAAGTCTGAAATCAGAGATTAAAGTCTTAATTCAGTTTCAAGTCTGAATTCAAAGGTTACAGTCTGAATTCAGAGATTAAAGTCTGAATTCAAAGTTTTCTCTGAAACTAAAAAATTTTTAGACATGGCCCTTCTACGGCTTCGTAGGTTTTGCTTTATGACGAATAAAATTTAAAATATTTTAGAAAGATAAAACGTGCATAATTTTAGCTGGGACAGTGACTGCAGTGTTACATAACAGCAAAAATAAATAGAGGAGCATTAAAAAATTAAATTGATGTACGCAGGATGTCAGTCATTCAATTTCACGTTGCGACAAAAATTGTTTGTACAACTTCAACACTAAACCGGTACAATAGTTGTATCAATTTGGATACAATTATTGAAGCAAAAATTGTAGCGGCTCGTTAAAATTAATCTAAATATTCTAAATACGTCCGCCGTAAAATCATCGTAGTGGAGGAGCAGCGATGCCCGAGTGTACAGAGAGCAGACTCGCTTGCAACACCAGTCATTCATCAAATCCGTCGCATAAGGGAGAATAAAAAAACATAATGATGTTAATAATACATATATTGACATTTAATATATATAATAATATAACATTGAGATTCAAATTAATAAAATATGTAAATCCTCTCTAACATTTTTACACAACCACGATATAGACTAAAATAAAAATCACATACTATATTAGATAAAAAATGTAACACCAGATCTAAATATCAGTACAAGAAGTATAAATAATATTAAAAATAAATATCTTTCCTTATATAAAGAGATTGGCTCCCGAGTTAATAATTTTTGGCGCACGCATTAGTCTTATTAAAAAAAAAGTTAAAATGTAAACATAATTTCTTTACATAATCGCTTCGTAACAAACAAAAACTCAGTCTGAATAAGTGAACACAATTACGAGAAATTTAAAAAAAAAATGAGATTCCTTTTTTCGCTTTTTAGTTTGCGATAATATAAAAAATTACCGTAACATTTAAATACGAAATAAATATCAGCAGAAAGAACATATAAATATTTGCTAAAAGGTACATTATGTATAATTCAGTGCACAAACAGATTATGTGGATTAAACAGTTTCGTATTCCTTACGAATGGAACGAGCCAGACAACAGGCAAATATTGCTCCGATAAGCTGCAGAAAAATAAACACATTAACATTCTTTCACTGTGCAACGGCTTCACAGTTATATCAACAATTTGCAGTGGCATGAATCACTCCTTGCGATAAGAAAAACAGATACAAATCTTGTAATGTCATAGGAATTTATCTTGGTCGTAAAAGTAATTATTTAATTATGGTAATTGGCTGTAATGAAAGATAATTAGTAACTCCTCTTTTTGACCCTTTTTAAGGATGTTCGTTTATGACGTGTCCCAATTTACAGATGTACAAGCCACTAACATAAATTATATTAGAAATTTTTTAATCAGTCTAAATAATATGACTTTTTCATCCGTTGGCTTCGCTGCAATTTTTTTTTAATTGATAAAAATTAATTGTGTAAGAAATAGTTTGTTTAAACTGTGTTAAAAATGCAAATTTCCCCCTTTCGTCAAAAAAACAAATTATGATAAAATATAAGTACAATAAATATCTATTTACAATTAAATTTGTACGTGAAATAAAAAAAAATAATGTCTTTATAGAAAGATAAAAAATTACTAAATTGGCATCTAAAAAAGAATGTGAAATGCTCAAGATCTGAAATTTTTAGAAACACCCTATATAGCGTGTATATTAAAATTGAATCTAGAAACATTAAAGGATGTAAATATTAGCCACAAATATGAAAAATGATATAAAGATGTATATACCAGAAATTTTTTAATTTATTAGCAATTCTCTTTTACCTGCGATATTGCAATTCCGATACCAATGCCTCCCATAATGGATCCGTATTGAACGAACACTGCTTCTAATTTTTCAAAACAGGACGACTTGTACTTATTCGCAGATTTAATATTGCAGGAACCATCATTTTGAGTATCTGGACAGCAGGTGTGGGGAAGCGAATCATTTTTCGTTACTCTGTACCAATCATTTGGGCCTCGCATTCCGCAACATTCCAGCTAAAAAAAAACAAATTTACAATACAATTTATATACTATAGGAAGAATAAATAACTTTTACCTCATGCTGAGCAATATCCCAGGTATTTTTTACGTCAGGATTGGTATAATATTCGAACATTGTACTATTCAATTTGTTTTCGAGCATTTGTTCCACCTCGCTTCTCTTAGCATATCCAACAATTCCAGCGGATATTTCAAGGATCAATATAACGAAAAGCAACACTGAAAACTGTTAAACAACATAAACATCTCCCAAGGTTTATTATATGTGTTAACCTTACCGTTATGATCATGCAATGATTTTCTTTAACAGCACCACAACATCCAAAGAATGCTACGATAAAGATCACTAATCCAACGATTATTAATAATAGAGGAATAGATTCATAGCTTGAGTACAAAAAATTTGAATACTGAGCATGGATTCCTTGAATAATAATTCCCACGGTCAATATCGCAATACCAGAGAGCTGCAAAATGATTATTTTAATAGTATTTATTACTTGTAAGTTAACTCGCCACCTTACAGCAATTTTTGTACAATCGATCAAGAAAATATGTTTCCGTTTTGTGAATGTTAATTTTGATTTCAAATTGGTGAGGAACTTTAAGGCAAAGCACAACTATATTTTTTAACATGAACATACCGAGTTCATTAACCATTAATAAAAAAGTAACATTCCAGATTTGTGTTTTGACATTACATTTTCATTATTCTTTGATCAAAATTGTTTCAAGTTTACTATTCCATTTATTGTACTATTGTACAAAATGGACATAAAATCTATGTAAACAAAAATTCATATTTTTTAATTTCGAAAGATTCGATGGCACAAAAATAAAATAATAACTATTAGTAATTAATATAAAATAAACTTACGGCAAAGAGAAGATTAAAACAGAAAATCAGATATTTTACACATGACATACCCCCAGTCACCATTTTGCTGAAATAACATTAGTTAAACAAAAAAAGACTTCAATCAATAAACACAATTTACCTCTTAAATATGAAGATGTTTAGAAAAAAATAAGTTTAATTGCAGACGTATGCAAATGTTTTATAATGTGCAACACTGCAAGATAGTTCAAATACTTATAATTTTGCAGATAACAAATGCAATAATGCAAATAACTACTACGTCGTAGTATACAAGACACTGACTTTACAAATAAAGAACAGTGACAGTGACGACAATTGTTTCTTATAATATTGGCTATTTAACGGTGTATGGCGTATTCATCTATTTCGTTTTAAGACATCTATACTTTTCTAATCTAGGTCTATGGTGTTGTCCTCAACCAAGGATTTAAATTTGTATAGAATATAAAATCCTTGGTCCCCAACAACACGTGTATGTGTTTTTTAATTGTAGGTTAAGAAATATGTTCCAAATGTTTATGGTTATTGGTTAACATTTATAATTGACAAGAATTTGTAAAAAAAACTACGAAGACTTAATTATAATCTGATATGGCAAAATTTAATTTGAGTAAGTGGTGTCTTATTATATAATTATTAGGATTTTATATATTTTTACTTTGTTAATTCCAGAAAAACAGTCTAAGAGAAAACCAGCCCGTCTACGATACAAAATTGAAAAGAAAATTCGTCAGCACAATAAAAAACAAAGGCGGGACGCTAAAAAAAATCCTAAAAAGACTAAACGTGATGTAATTCAGGTACCAAATATATGTCCGTTCAAGGAGGATATTCTAAAAGAAGTCGAGGCGATGACAAAACAAAAAGAAGAGGAGAAGCAGCGGCAAAGAGAATTAATTCGCCAAGAAAAAATTAAGCAAAGAGAAGAGGCAAAGAAAACTGTAGTAGCTGGAGGTTTAGAAGGCCTAGTAAGTAAAATATATTTTGTGGCTCTGATATGTATTTGAATTTAAAATTAAAAATATGAAATACTATTTAAAAAAAAATTTTTCTAATTTTAGGTGGCCAACGCTGAGGTGAGAGGAAAACTACACGAGCATCTTACACCTGGTGTTTCAGAAAAAACTCACGATTTAAGTAGCGAAAATTCTTTAAAACAGTACTATAAGGAGTTTAGAAAGGTTATTGAAGCTGCTGATGTGGTTTTAGAAGTTGTCGATGCTAGAGATCCTTTGGGCACTAGGTGTACACAGGTCGAGGAAGCTGTCAAAAATATGAAAGGCAACAAAAGACTCGTTTTGGTGTTAAACAAAGCAGATTTAGTCCCCCGAGACGTTCTCGACAAATGGCTGAAATATCTCAAACGATCAACTCCAGCGATCGCCTTTAAAGCATCAACACAAACACAGAAGCAGAAGTTAGGCCAGAAAAAGTTTTCAAAAACCGCCAATACTATGCAAAGTTCCTCAAGCGTAGGTGCGGATTTATTAATGTCCTTGTTAGCAAATTACTGCAGAAACAAGGGCATTAAGACGTCTATAAGAGTTGGTGTCGTGGGGTTACCTAATGTCGGCAAAAGCTCAATAATAAACAGTTTGAAGAGATCTAAAGCTTGCAATGTTGGCGCTACTCCAGGGGTCACAAGGTAGTCACAAGAATCAAATGTATTTCAGAAAAAGCATTTCTTAATTAATCTTATTTTATAGGGCGATGCAAGAAATTCAGTTAGATTCAAAAATCAAATTGTTGGATTCCCCTGGTATCGTTTTCGCATCGGGAAGTGACAGCAGTGCGTCGTTAAGAAACGCAGTGCGTATTTCTACTTTACAGGACCCTATAACGCCTGCAAATGCAATTCTGCAGAGGGTCACGAAACAGCAAATGATGGAAATGTATGATGTAACGGAATATAGCACACCCGACGTAAGTAACGTTGATGGTTAATCAAAACAATATTCACAGTTCGCCTAAACCCTGTTTAAATCTAAAAAATTACTAGTTTTTCCACGTTTTAGGAATTCTACAGTTTAAAAGCACGTCGTACGGGGAAATATAAAAAAGGTGGTGTTCCTGACGTTGCAGCTGCAGCAAGAGGGTTGTTAGAGGATTGGAATAAGTAAGTTTTAAATCACAGATACTATTATTATACAGAGTGTTAGCAGTTTGACTGCCATTATTTGTGCATAAGACATATTAGATCAAGTTTAACGGAACAAACAAGTTGTACCAAACGTAGGTTTGAACCCTGATTATCAGGGCGAGAAACAACACTACCAGTATCAAGAAGTCGTTGCGATACTTAAAAGAATCTCCTATTAGGTGCCATTGGGGAATTCCCTTAAATTAATATGTTAAACATTTATAAAGAGAAATACCACGAAAAAAATTAAGAAAATAACAGTCCAACCAAATTTGCTTTTTTCAAGTTCATGTACAACTGAGATATTGATTTTTTTCGAAATTTGAAACCCTATTTTCAAGGCTTATAACTTCTCAGGGGTGCACCTTAGTATAACGGCAAGTTGCGTTAAATCACCATATTTTGGGTTCCGTTACATGCCCCTGCTCTGTGTCAGTTCTTATGTGGAACACCCTGTATATATTAAAACTAAATACAAGCAAATTGAAAAAAAGTAATAAAAATTGCACTTTATAGTATTCTACGCACAGAATTATGTCGTTCCTTAATTATTCGAACTTTTATACATCGTCTTGAAGATACTGATAAATTTTTTCTTGAAAATGGGTGGATTTGGGATTCATGTCATATTTTGATGTATACTGTTGCCCAGTGGCAGCTCGTTAGAGGAGGCTGGGGAGGCTGAGCCTCCTCTGCAGTTTTTGATAGTATTGGCAGTGTGTATTTTTCATTAACAATAATTTATCGGTTTGGAGCAGGGTCGGCTTTAACAATTTAAAAAATTTAACGAGAGGCCTCGAAAGACACGAAAAATCGCAAGAATGTTTCAATCAAACTCAAATTACTTTTTGTTGCAAAGACATTTGTAATTTGCCGCTTTTGAACAAGCACCATCGTAAATTACAAATTTATATACACCAAAAAGTTATCTAAGTTTCAAACTAAGCCCATTTTATAGAAAATATGCGTTAAAATGGGGGAAAGTCAGTTATTTGTGCATTAATTCATATTTAGACAAACCATGTAATAAAATCTATTAAAATGTATTGCTGGTCACCTTGCTATAGAGCAATCTTAAACTTTTTTAATAAGACTTCATCCTAAAAAGTTATTGGGGGTTCGGGTCTTTTTGGAACACCCCTTATAAAATGCACCTTTGGTTCATTGTTTTAGCAGTAATAGCACAATATTAATCCGAAATTATTATATTTTAAATCAAAAAAATAGCAAAGACTTAACCTGCTCTTAAATTCTCGTCTACACCATCACTGGGCCCGAACTCGCTTATATGTGCGTGTTACCTTTTTAAACCAAACTATAGGAAACAAGTGTCGGAAATTGCAATGGAAAATAATCCGGTAAAAACTTACAGAAAGAATAGGACAGTGAGGATTTTTTAAACGATCAACAAACTTTAGGATCCGTTTATGGATTAAAACAATTGTTGTTAGACAAAAATTTCATTTGTTTCTTGAAAACCTTTACAGTGATTGTTGAACAAACCGATGTTGCATTCCAAATTTTGCAGAATAAATTAACTGACGTAACATTTTCTAAAAAGAGAATTAATTCACTTTTATCAAAATTAAAAGAATTCCGCAATAATGAGACATTTCAACACATTGTATGAAATTTTGTTAGAAAACATTGACGAAACCTTTAACGATGACCCGCCCTCAAAGAAAAGAAAGACGAGTTTAAAGTTTCATTCATTTCAAGCCTCCTCTATCAAAGATATCACGAGCCGCCACTGCTGTTGCCTATTAAAATTATGGTAGTGGAATTTCTAGCGCACTATATTTAATTATAATTACCGTACATTAAACAGTTTTCAAATTTTTCATACTGATATTAACCACCTCGATATGCGACCATAATCTTTGCTTTTGTTGAAGCTTAGTAACCGTTCCATTCCTTTTTAGCGGTAAAATAAAATATTATACCCTGCCACCAGAGGAAAACGAAAACGATGTACATATAAGTTCATCGATCGTTACAGAGGTTGCAAAAGAGTTCGACTTGGACAGTTTTGAATCTATGGAGACTGAGATATTAAACAAAATTGGAAAAGAAGCGGATCCGAAAACAAATTCCTTTGTTTTAGATAGTCTGGGTCCTGTGGAGTCTGTCGAGGAAATGGAAGAGGATGTGGAAGATAAAGAATTGGTACGGGAATTTTAAAATTAATAACAATATTTGTGATTTTGCTCAATCTTTGTTATACCCTTATTCGTATTCAAAATTTATATTGATGCCCTTCATCTAGACATGATGGTGGGCTCAGGTTGGTTGAGCCTCAAGACCATTTCCGTCGCTGCCTACTATTCTGTATCTGGAGTATAATGTATTTCACAGTTGATTAATTAGTTTTATTTGCAGTTAAGCGACAGAATAAAAGTCGCGCCGACAAAGAAGAGTGGAAAAAGTAAAGTCGAGCCCAGATTGAAAAAGGTGGATCCCGAAATGGAATTGGAAGGCAATCAAAAGCTAAATCAGATTCGGAAGAACCAGTTTAAAAAGGAGAAGAAACAAAGAAATAGAAGAGAAAAAGTGTCGCAGCAGTTAGCTGCAGGATTGGACAATTTTTCTTTGAACACCAATAAAGATATGTCCGTTGAGAGTTACGATTTTGATACAGATTTTACTACGAAGTAATTTATTTGTTTTTATTCTCAAGTTGATAAAATATAAAAATATAAAACTTAAACTAGTATTGTATACTTTAAAAATGTGTTTAAATGTCTTCAGGAGGTCTGTAATCGGGTACAACTTCCCACACTTTTTCCCGCCACTTACGTTTTTTCAGTTCCTTCGCTTTCTCAAGTTGAATGACTGCGGGTAGAGAACGCCATAGATAAAAGCAGTGAAACAACAATCTCCTGTAAATATAATCAATCGTTTGAAAATTCTCAATAAAATATACAGGGTGTTACAAATTCGCTTCTCACTACAGGGATCACGGAAACGGTGAAAGGTACGAAGTATCTTAAATGGGGGTAAAGTTGTGTAATCAGGGGACCAACATTATGTCTCTGAAAAATCAAGGCTAACATGTTTAATTTTCAAAATATTTGCAAAAAAAAAACGAAATTTTGTATATCCGTTTTTGTTTCATTTCAGCCTTGTTTGAAGTTATATTGAAAAAAGTAGCCCCCATTTAGGCTACTTTGTATCTCTTATCGTTTCCGAGGTCCCTGTAGTAGAAGTGAATTTACAACAGCCTGTATTTTTGATTTTGGGCCAGTTGTCATTTGGTTGGACTTCTCAACGTTTTGGAAGAGACTGAAACTTTTTAAAATCTACAACTTTATTTAAAATTTTTCGATCAATGCTAATTTTTTTTTGTTACCTATTTTAGAAAAACCATTTTTTGCAACTTTGCTCATTTTTTTGGCCATATTCACCATTTTGAATCGAGTTTAATGAAGTTACTCAATTTAAAAGTTAATTTCCGATACAGTCAAATTTTTTGTTTTTCAGGTAATTTCTGCAAATTTAATATTGCAGAATGCTTGGACTAACTTACTAATCTGCCAAACTCGAAATAATCCAAAAATCAATTCAAGTTTTTAATAAGAAGTGTTTGCTACTGTTTTTTAAAGCACTATGTTTAGTTTGTGAATCTCAGTGTCAATGACTTCTAACACTGATCTAATTTTGGGTGAACTACATAGCATCGATCCACCTGATGTGATATGACAATAGGATACTAGGCAGACACAAACAAAACGCCAACGTTAATTTTGTAACTCATTGTGAAGTATTAGTTTAAGCCTCTTAAGGGGTTGGTTGTACGTTAAGAGGCTAAAAATTTAAAAAGAAATATTTACATAAAAAATGAGAATAAAAGGAATATCACTTCAGCGAGTGTTTAAAATCAGCTCCCTGTACATTATTTTATTCCTGAAAAGGAGAACGATATGTTTCCTGAGACATTAGGAAGTCCAAGCCGACACTTTGGCAACCAACTCACAAATTGTTCAACTACGCCAACTGCGAGAACTCTGCAAACCAAAATATATTTTTAGTAACAAATATTTACCTCCTATAACGACTTTCTGCTAGTTTTAACTGTTTACTTTGTAAAGTGAATAGGGAACATACATATCTGTGCCAGTATATAAAAGTATTACTTGTCAGGCGAAAATCATATAAATCTTCTGCCACTTGCATGTTCCTCTTATTTTCAATATGGACCTTAAACATAAAGAAAGAAGGAATAATGATAAACATCAAGCTACACTTTTGTCATCAACAAATATTTGTTATTATTAATTCTGATTTTAATTAAAAAAAAAAATTCCGAACGAATTCGGAGTAAAATTAAAAATAGTTACCTCGTGCCATATTTTTAAAGTTTTCTTTAACACAGTATACGTAAAATGTGCGTCAGCAATTTCATACTTCAATTTATAAGTGTCTTCCACAAAATCACACCAACGATAAATATTTCTCTTTAGCGTTTTTGTTTCATAATGTTCTTTGGCAAGTAAAGCATTGGCTTTATTTGTCTGACAATTTTTATACAGTTTTTTAAAACACTTCGCCAATGTCAGTTTATTATAAAAATTGATTGCTTTGTTTAAACTCTCCAGGTATTTTTGTTTATTGGCTTGCCGTACTTTCTCCTGTTCCAATTCTTTCTTACGCCTCTCTTTAATTATTTCTAAATTCCTTTTTCGCTCCTCTTCCTCCATTACTCGTTTATTTTCGATTGCTTCTTCCAACATTTTTTGACGGGCTTCTTCAATCAAACGTTTTGTTTCAAGTACTAACTGTCTTTTTTGAGCTCTTAGCAAGGCTCTTTGCTCCAGCTGTTGGACTATTTTGGGAGCTTTCTGTGTTCTGATCTTAAACTGCTGTGTTTCTTGTATGACTACAACGGGTACTTTACATTTAACCTTGCTGGAGCAGTTGCTAAATATTTCTCTAATATTATTCTTTGTATTCTCAATAGATTTTAATAGATCTTCTCTTATTACGCCCATTTTCAGCTCTTCAATCACTTTGTTTTGTTCCTCCAGTTTGGCTTTCTGCATAATAATGATACTTTTCTGTGCTTTATACCTATTTTCGTAAATTTGTGGTGAAGGGGGTTTTTGCTGACTAATATTTGTGCAAAGCGTTTCTTTTTTGGAACAGCTTTTTTCTCGTTTTGTATGTTGCTTAATTCTCTTAAAAAATCTTTCCAATTTTTCTTTTTGATCCAGAGTATTTCTCGGTAACTTTTTCTTTTCTATTTTATGTTTCACTGTTTTCTTCCACAAAAGAAAATATTTTTTTGTTAAATACTCATCTCTCCCATCAGGTTTTAAATTAATATGTTCATTTCTATTTATTTTTACTAAATCTCCAATAATGGTATTAATTTCTTCATTAATAGGGCATCTATTGGATACATCTTTTAATTTGCTCTTGGGATTTTTTGGATTTGGAGGTAACTCTTCCCAAAACTTTTCATTTTGCCAATTTAAGCTGTGTTTGCATTGCTTCATACAATTTTCTATAGTTTTTCTCGAATTGTTTACTTCAGATAATGTAATATTAGCTATTTTATCCAATTGTTCGTTTAATAATACCCTAAATATGAAATAAGCTATTGATCTGTACCATACTGCATATTTATTTTTAACTTACCTTTTCGCTTCCAAAAATACATTTTCACATTTAGAGAGGACGTTATTTTCCTCATAATTCACCTGTAAGGTATCTATTCTTTCCATTTTTTATGCTATTAATATAATCTCCAATACAGCTGCCTCAATAATTGTTTGATTTCGTTTCTGTTGCTAAGGGGCTTTTTTATTTTCAAATAAACCGCTTTTGTGCAAACGTCACTTGCATATTACAACTGTAACTGTCAAATTAAACTTTGGTGGGGGTAATGAAGGACAGTATGGAGTGTAGACAAGTAGTGAAGACTGAAGACTTATAAGCCGCGCATATAAATTCGGATCTCGTTTTATGACCCAATTTAAAGTTTAAAAAGTCGCCGTTGCACTGGAGAGTGTTCCTAGCGGGCAGCCGACCAGAGCACACGTGTTTTGTGAAAGTGTAGTGCAAGGAGCAAATTCTACCTGCCTTTATTAAGGCTACCTGGAAAGAATCCCTTTCTTTCCTTTTAATCACCGACCTAATCCCCGGCTTAAGCATAGACGCCGTCGG
>NW_019417096.1:0-18925 GCF_000390285.2 Anoplophora glabripennis
TATATTTATTAAAATCTCCTGTTGAAAAAAGAAATCTCCTGTTTTTTTGGCTACATTCCTACTGTTAACAGAAATTTCCATCTGGCAACACTGATATCAGGGAGACTCAGTGTTGTTCCTGGAATATATTTCAATGTACTGAAATCAGCGATACCAATGTACTGATTTGAAACTAAATTGTACTGACGCGGGAAATTCAAAATTTTAAAAAGGCAATACTTGAATAGTATGTGTGTAACACTTATAAAACGTCGAATCAGATTCCTATGTAAAAAGGAACACAATAATGACTATAACTTTTTAATATCTATAAGTGTACATTGTACAAATCTACAAAATGGTATAGTAGCGGCAGGAATTTAAACAATACACTTCATATTATGAACAAATAAATGTCATATTTTTATCATAATATAAAAGAAATTGCAACTGAGAATAATATTAAACTATATATTACATTAAATGTTTACATTAAATTACAAAAAGGATTTTTTTAAACGTGGCAAGACTGAAAATTATGCTGACCTTAGGGCCTTTCGATTTGGCAAAAATAGTAACTATTAGTAGCTAATACCAACTTAGAGTTACTCTGAGCTGATATTAGTTGCTAATAGGTACTATTTTTGTCAAAAAGAAAGCCCCTAATAAAACAGTTGCGTGACGTCATTCATATTTATTAACATTTTAAAAATTAAGCAGCCAATCCGGCAAGGTACTGAAAATCACGATCAGTGTACTGATGTACTGCAAAATGGTTAATTGTACTGATTTCAGTACATTTGTACCGACAGGAATAACACTGGGGAGACTAGATAAGGAGCACGAACTCATACGGGAAAATTGACAAAATTTGTCCAAGAAATGGCAGAAGTTGGGGTGGCGCTAGTGTTCCATGTGACCCAAGTGAATGTAGCATAATAAATACGAGTGAAGTAAGCAAATAATCAATTTTATTATAAATGGGTTTAGTAAATATATCAGGGAGGTATGCTAACCTAAAAACTAGAAGTCAAGTCAATAATTATTACAATTTGTTTTTATAATGGTAAATAAAATGTTTCGAAAATAATTTAAATATGGTAATATGGTACATACCAGTGAATGACTGTTAACAGATTTAAAATAAAACTACGTTTGTGATCTGCATTTTCAATCGAATGATTTCCAGCAGTGTTATATTACAACTTGACCGAATAGTGGGTTAATATTATCGCAAAAGGTTGAATAATTCGGAAGTCGGAAGCAGCTTCTTTGATTCTCAATAAGGTAGAGAAATTTTTAAATAGAAAGATTTCATAAGTGAAAATATTGTATAATTGAATGATGCATCGTCTCTTTATATATCTTGCAGCAGCATCAACAGCAAGAGCATCCGCTACACCAGCAACAACAGGTGCAGCAGTTACAACAAGAGCAACAGTTATAACAACAACAACAAGAACAGCAAGTAAATCAAGAGCAATAAAGTTACGATGAAATTATACTAGAAAGTGAGCATCCTGTCCTGTATAATCTAATAAAAGAAAAGTTCTGTTGACGTGTGATGAGGTCTCGACAAAGCAACTATGAATATGTTCACATAATATTGACAATAGCAACAAAGTATACTTTATTTATTTCTACATATTCTTGTAATTTATATTACGTGCATAAATAATTAAATTCGTATCTTTCATATAATTCTTGCTGGTGACATCGCTATTATCATTACTGAATTGAATAAATCATTTCCAATTAGTTGCTGTTTCTTTCCTGTTAGTAAAAAACTGATTGAAATTCAGATATCATATAAAATTTAAAGAGAGGATACGTGTAGTAATTGATGCTGATCGATCTGTATTGGTAATTGACTACTTTTACTAAATATTTAAACATGGAAATCAATTGCTTCATGAACAAAATGAAATTTTAAGAAGATAGACAAGTATTACTTATTTTTAAGAAGAGTTCCTGTTTTATTTGCAATATATATTTACTTTGTTACTTGTTTGTTATGAATAAATATTTTATTTTAATTAGGCACAAATAATTTCGATTTTTTTATTCAATTAATAAAACATTGAAATCTTTGGTAGATAAACATTTTATTTTTACAAAATTTTGAGAGACATCTCATTCTGACCTTCAAAAGAAACAGTTCCAAATCTCTTCTAAAGAAGAGAGCGATATAACTCTCGAAGCATTGAGAAGCCAAAACCGACAACATGGCAATCAGCTTAGAAATTGTCCAACCATAATTTATCGACTTTCCATAGTCAGTTTTCAGTTACACTAATATAGTATATTATTGGTTATTCAAAAAAAATATGGATTGTGATATACCCTATCTTATATGAATTGCTTTCCCATCAATTATTCCTATAACCTCTGGAAATTCATATTGGGCAAAATATTGTTCGATTACAACTGCCTAATTATCTCGGCCATTCTATTCTATAATTTGTGGAGACAAGTTACTTAGCAAGTATGTAACTTTTCTGGTTGTTGTAGAGCTTAAGGCAATGCAAAATTTACCAGAATCATGGGTGAAATAATTAGAAATGGCAAATTTTTCTTCAATTCTGTTAGCTACTTCCCTGATGCTAACACGTAAATGTTAAAAAAACTTGGCCACTATATTCAGGTACAGTAATTTCAAAGTAGTTCTTATTTTTTACTATTTCTGTTTCTTAGAGTAAATCTATTTCATCATCACTCAAGCTGGACAATGCGTCTAATAAGTCATCTGAATCACTGGACTTAAAATCGGACATCTGTAATATTTTAAAAAGTTTATTGAAAACGCCGAGTTTTTTTATATTCTATTTTTTATTACCACAAGTAAAAATTCTATATTAATAATACAAGAATTAGGTACTATTTTTTTAAAGGGAACTTCCTGTATAAAATGTGACTATTTTTTACTAACATTAAACTAAAATCTTTAACAAAGTAATTATCAAAAACATAAACCTTACTTATAGGTTAATATTAACAAGATCACGTCATAAATTCCTTGAAAACTAGTTTCTGTCTACGAACACCAAATTTTTCTCATAAAGCTAATATTTTTATTATCTATTTAGTTTAATTACAGTCCGGAATGACATATTTTCATTATTTATTTTAAAATTATTTACACATCACAAAAATGACATGATTGATTTATAATTCAAACTGCCGCTTTTTATCCCCCTCTCTACATATGGGACATATGGAACACTAGCGCCCTCTTATTTTTGTAAGATTTTTGTTTACATAGAGTTCGGGCTCCTTGTGTAGTCTCCATGATTCATATGTTAGATTTCATTCTACGTTAGTACTATATTTTCTATGATTTTGATTTATATTTCTTTTATACTGTTTTTATTTATTATGCAAGTTGTTGCAATATTCCTCTGATAAAACATATTACAGGTAATTTTGTTATCAAAAATTTGTAGTACATAAAGCTTGATTATTATTTTTTGTTATATTCATTTATTTTACATGCTTTTTAATATAATCCATTTAAATTCGGTATATTTAACACTTTGTTTGGGGATCTACAGAATGTATGAATGTTCGAAATAATCCACAGGGTGAAAATTTTTTAGTATCATGTTTCTCTCTAGATCCTCCGTTTTCTTGCGACAGCACTTATTTCTTTTAAAAAACTTCTCTGTTCTATCTTTTAACTTTTAAAGTGGAAGATATTCATTAAAATGTTGAAAATAAACTTAAAACTTTGTCATTAAAAAATTGCAATATGTTTTCAAGTCTGGTGAACTAACAAATTGAAATCAATTATATCTGTCAAGAAAGATGTAGAAAAAAGAGAATTTCAAATGGTGCTGAACTCTTATATCTGTGCCACTTTTTGGCGTATTTATGTCAACTCAGAGAATTTTTACCTTAATTAGACAAGTTTCATCAATTATGTCCAACATCCTCAGAAATATTTACCTACAAAAATGTGGTGTTTATTAAGTATCAACACTCTATCTCAAAAACAAAGCTTGCTATGCTACATATGTTCATATGAAAATGTTAGCAGATGAGCTAATAGTCTACTTATTGGGCCACCCTATACAGGGTGATTCAGTCATAATGTCATTAATTTTAAGAGCAGATAAAGAAAAATGAGTATAATACGATGGCTTGATTAAAAACAAATTTAAATGCATATTTAAGCTGAAAAAAAATACATATTTCAAATCATTATTTAACCCCCCTTTTCAGGCTGTTACTAACCGGCTGACGTCAACCCTAGATGCAATGTTGCCATATTTATATATTTTCGCTCATAAAGATAATAAATAAACGGTTTGCTCATGTCAGCCAATAATAATTTAAAATGCTATATATTATTTTTTATAATTATGCAATCAACACATTAAATTGTTATTGTTGCCCAGCAAGAACCTCGAGGAGGTCTGAGCATGCCTTGCCAAAAATCAGTTTTTATTAACATCATAATGTTAATTTTTTGCTGTAAGCAAATGTTCAAATACATTACCGTTACCGTCTATGCACAAGTGTACACGTTAGATAGATGAGCGGCGGATGCGATGGAATAAACCAGGGTTGTTACGTATTTCTTCAGCGGCATCTTCGATACGATTCCGCAACTGCTCTACATTCTCTACCTCGGTGTGATACACGACAGATTTCATATAACCCCATATACAAAAGTCCATAGGATTATGGGCCCTCATCTCCCTATCCACCGATTGGGACATTGATCGTCTAAAAATCCACGGACATCGCGAGCAAAATGGGCCGGATCTCCGTCGTGCATATACCACATATCCCGTAGCATCTGAAGGGGAAGGTTTTCAAACAATTCTACTAAAAATTGAAAGTAACGCGGCCCATTCAGATGTTCAGGTAGAAAATGCGGCCCAATTAAACGATCGCCATATACTCCTGCCCATACATTGACACCGAACCTCCTCTGAAAGCTAAACCGACGAGTAGTGTGCGGGTTTTCATCTGACCAAATGTGACTATTATGGCTGCAAAGAAATTAGCTCTGTTTCACTTTAAATAAAATTTAATATTGAAATTACAAAACCCCAAGAGTTCAAATAATTTAAATTTCATTTCATAACCATTTCAATTTCATTACAGAAATAATGACATAAAAAACCAACACTCACTAGATAAATTATAAAGAGAGGGTGAAATGTATGTAGTATTTAAATATTGACTGTAAGTAATAGAAGATAAAAATACAATCGGACGGAGACAAATAAACAACTCGGTACGTGTTTCCGACCTAGGCTAACCTGTGTCGAGGTCAATAACCTTCTAATTTGCACGTGCACTTTAGTCTAGGAGCCAGACAGGGTTCCGTTGCCAACCAGAGTGCCACGGCTGCAAACAACTTATTCTAAAGTATTTTGACCTCCTGAATCCAAAAAACTTGGTCGCAAAGCCTGAAAGTGGTCAGTTTAATTGTTATCAACAAATTAAATGTTTAAATGGCTGTAAAAAGTTTATTTTTATAGCTAGTACACGGAACCTGATCTGGCTCCTAGACTAATACGAACTGTAGTAGGATCGTATTCCATGCAAAGTAGAGCAAAAAGTTGTCGGTCTTTTATCAAAGGAAAATCGTGTCATCAAATTGAATGTAATGAATAGGGATGATTGTTTTCGAATGTACGGTTATTACAATTTATCATTTTTAATATTATTAACGTTTTCACGTTTTATAATTTATTATGTTAAATAATACACAGTTTTAGTATTTCAATTTATTATTCAATATGCAGTTGCGTATAACCAAAGTTTACATAATAAATGTAAACTTTAGTGTAAATCTAAACTTTGGTGTAACCTAGGTAGGCACTTATTGTTTTTGAGAAAGCAATACTTATGTTTTTTACCTGTTTAAAATGCCAGCACGAGTAAAACAGCATTCATCCGTCCAGAGCACTTTGTTAATAAAGTTCTGCTGCACTTAGGAACCAATTGCAAAATTCAAGACGATTGGGGAAATCAGCTGCTTCTAAAGCTTGAACTTTTTGAAAATGTGTTATGTTAACTCCTTTGCGGGAAAAATGCGGGAGATATGGAGGGTGGTAGATTTGAATAAACGCTTTAAATTGTTAGGTAATGGTTTTGTAACCGTGTGTAGTGTATTTTGTATATTCGGGTATTTAGTGTGCCGACTTTTTTTATTTGATAAAATACAGTGTGCCTACAAACCTCTGCTTTATTTATTTTCTTTTAACGAAAGTTGACTTCGAGAAGTCAGGCTTGTTAAAACATTTTGCACTAAGTTAATACAATTATTAAAATTAGTTATAATAAAATGCAGCATGATCCTTTATTTACTTGCATTTTATTGGTTTCGTACATATGTATCCGTATACTAAAGCAGATTAATTAAATGTGAACCACAGATTATGATGTGAACTTGGCAACGCTGTTCGCTTCAGCTGACGATTTGTTCGTGACATTACGTTACAAAATTTTCCGAGCATCCGGGCATCTGGCAGGGCCGCCCTCTTAGCGGGAGTTATGGGTTGATTTCCTTCATTTTTAAAAGTCGAGTAAAATTTTTTTTTTTTCCGATTTTCTGTCTTTATTAAGCCTTCCGAACACGTGGTTAAAATTAATGACATTTTGACTGAATCACCCTGTATACTGTTATGAGGAGAAATGTCATTTGCTTTCAGAATATGATTAAAACATGAACCAAGTTGAGTTAAAAGTTATTTATATGCACTACACAATAACACTTTACAGAACTTATGTAGGTAACTTTGTTGTGGTTTTCGAGATATCGCGAGTATTAAAAGGAACACCCTGTATAAGGTGAAATAAAATAAAATAATCTAATCTAGTTGAACATTTATTCACCATTTCGAGAGATCATAAACTATTAACATCTAATTTGCTATACATATATTATTGTCTTATACATATAAGTATGTATGGTCAGTCTACACAACAACATTGGTTTTGACAGTTTATATTTTATTTAAAAATCACATTTCCAACAAAAAATTCCCACAGGTTTATTTTACAAAACTAATAGTTTTAGAGTTATTTTTTACTTATTCAATTCTGTATTAACTCATATTAGGTTAAAAAAACGTAACTCTAGAATAATTCGTTTTTCTTAAAAAATCACTACAAATTAAAAGCACTGATCAAATTTTCAACTCGTGCTGTGTGACTGGCTGACGTATTTATACGTTAACTCAATGAATTTTTACCTTTAATTAGACAAATCATAGTCCCAAGTTTCATCAGATGTGCTGTTTCTTTTAAATTTTAACCCTCTGTATCTCAGAAACAAAGCTTCCTATGCCACATGTTTATATGAGAATTTAACTTAAAATCATTTGTACCATCTGATTAAAATCTGGACCACCCTGTATACTGTTATGTTATTTGCATTCAAAATACGATGAAAACGTGAACCAAGCTCAAAATAAAAATTATTTATGTACTACACAACACTTTACAAAACTTAGGTTTTGGTATTCGATATATCGCGAGCTTTAAAATAAACACCCTGTGTAACGTAAAAAAGGTAAAATTTAAATGAGAAATAAAAATAATCTAATGTAATTGAACATTTATTCACCAATTTGAGAGATCATAAACTATTAACATCTAATTTGCTACACATATATTATTGTCTTATATGTATGGTCAGTCTACACATCATTGTGATTTTTGGTTTTATCCATAGCATTCTTATTTAAGAAAGGTGTATTGAGAAAAACTATCTAACAACACTGTATACAGATACCATTAGAACATAATTTCTGGAAAATCGTCATATTTAAAAAAAAGAAAATAAATAAAAAAAATTCAAACAAAAAAAATCAATGTCTTATTTGTTGTTTTCACGTAAAATGTGCTACTCAAATACAAATATGACGAACAAACGTAATAAAATTTTCAATTTTATTTTCTGGAGTACTTGAGTACTGTGAAAAAAAAAACAACCAATTATGTCTCTTCTTGAATGACATTTCCATTCTTTCTAACTATATGACTTTTCTTGTGTGTCGCTAAAGCCCCTGACTGAGCAAATCTATGACCACAAATATTACAAACATAGGGCTTTTCGCCGGTATGTACACGTATATGAGCTTTCAGACCCTGACTTTCAACAAACCTTTTCCCACAGTAAACGCACATGTGATTACGTTCTCCAGTATGCGACCTCAAGTGGACTTTTAGATGGCTCGATGTAGCGTACTGCTTATGACAATGGCTGCAGGAGAATGGTTTTTCTCCTGTGTGAGACCTCAGGTGAGTGCTAAGATCGCCAGATCTCGCAAAAGTCTTCCCACAAACCTAAATATACATATTTTTTTTATAAAAATATTTAATTTACTTTATATATAAAAAATTGTAAAGCATTATTGTTTGAAAAATATCTATGTTAATCAAGATTATGTTAAAGGTAACATTTATTAGAGTAATAAAGAATTTATATTTTTCAGCTGAAAGTTTCTGATAAATTACTAAGCACATTACCCTTAGGATAAATTGAGCACATATCAGGGGCCCCCCAAATAATTTCAGCATAATAAGTAACAGCGGATGCAATATTTCTACAATAAAGGAAATACATAATATTCTCAAATAGGATTAATTATTATTTCTACAATTTGCTAAATATCGCCAAAACTTGTAAATAAATTTAGATGTGTAGAATTTGTTTAAAATTTTTTAGAATTTTTACTAAAAAAATTTTAGTACAAAAATTTCATGAGGGTCATGAAATTTTCCAGTGAAAATTTCCCAAATCTAAAAATGTCCAAAATTTAAATAAAAACAATCAAATTTATATGTATATTTGCACTCACTGGAACACTGGTGATAATTTTAAAATTATAAAAAAAGCAGAACTCCTGCAGAACATAAACATTTGATTAAATAAATATTTTCTGTGAACACATCAGCAAAATCATCCAGCCATATTAGTTGTGAAAAATTTGAAATTAGACTCATTGTCCTAGAATCAAACAAATTTTTATGCCTCAGGAAAATTTAAAAAACAATTCTTCCCCTCAATATTTGGCTATAAACAGATTTTAGAAATAAATTTAAGTTAATTGAATAGTAGTTACTTTATGAGAGTTTTTTAAGATTTTTTTCAGACAGAAATTTTTTAGAGTAAAAATTTCCAGAAAAAAAATCCAAAATATGAAAATGTATAAAATCTAGATTCAAACATCTAAATGTGAGTCCTTGCACGTGTTGTGTCTCTTGTCTGATAGCAAAAAAAAATTAAAAACTAAACTCACACCAGTTATAAACAGGTATAACAACTAAATAATTAGGTATGAATATTTTGAATTTTGTCTTGAATTGTCCTTAGAAGAACTGGCTTTGATCCCAATTAAAATTCCCCAAATTCACAGTTTGCCAAGGTATTGTTATAGTATAATGCGCTACTGCAAATGAATTAGATATTTTTATGCTGGTTCAAGAGACTCAGTTTTGTAGAAAATATAATGAATTAGTTTTTGTCATGTATTGAATCTATATTGGTTTGAACAATAAATGGGTTAAGTATTTGTAAAGCATTTACCTGACATTGGTTTGAACAATAAATGGGTAATTATTTGAAAAGCATTTACCTGACATACATATGGCTTTATTCCTGTGTGAATTCTAAGATGGATCTCCATTTGGCTATGTTGAGTGAAACCTTTATGGCAAATCATGCACATGTATGGTAATTCTCCAGTATGCTGCCTCATATGTATTTTCACGTAGTGACTCTAAAAAACGCATATTTCAATATTTTCAAATATTTTTATCATCTACAAAGCTTTCAGAAATAATTACAAGCCAAGTGACCGCCGAGCTTAGGCAATCAACATTGCACGACTGGTATTGTCAACTAAAAATCCCTAAATCTTAGCGTCACCAATATTAATACCTTATTTACAATGACCTATGACAAACTGTTGCAGGTACACTCATGATAATGCGGCTGCTGATTGGATGAATAAAATGTAAAAATTAGACCAATCACAAGCTGGTAAAACAGAATACTGTGTTTTAATGAAACCTTGATCTTATTGTTTCGATAACTTTTAATTTTACCAAAATTCAATAACCAACGCGAAGGAAATATACAAACGAACAAATGAATACATGATGGAATAAGTTATGATGGAATCAGTTAGGAAGTCTCTGCATATTAATTCACTAAACTTTCAAGAAAATTAGATATCCAAGTATTTTTAAAACAAATGGAAACATCAAAAACATGACTAAATGACTTTTTAACAAAAAAATAACGAGGAGGTAGGGGGAATAAGGTTGTAACATTTAAGCGAGGGTGTACACAACAATCAGTGGCTGACTATTTTAGTGAAAAAAAAAATATTTATACACCTATCTACCTACAATGATAATGTATTAATAACAATATGTTCTTGTTTACTTAAAAAGCTGCTGGCTGTCTCCCGTGTGTGATTTCGTTAATATTCACAATGTATTTAAGTATGCAAAAATATTTCAGGATGTTATTTCTTAGATTATTTTGAGAAGAAAAGTTCTATGAACCTATCTTCTAAATAATTTAGTTTTTATAAATGACGTTAAAATTTTTGAATAATATTATTTATACAAATATATCTGAAGATATTTGTAGTCGATTAGTGAAATTTGGGTCAATGATTACTAAGTAAAAGTATATGAATACAATTATGTCAACCAGTGGCGAAATACAAGTAGATACTGCTACCCTAACAAAAATTTTGTTGGTGTTAAGTATTTCAGATTATGATAAATACATTTGATTTTTTAACTGTATTTCGTGTTCAAGTTACTACTTTTTTAATTCAAAATAAACTTATATTACAGTTGAATAAATACACATTGTAAACACAATTATTATAAGAATTTTGTGATTATAAGTATAATTTTAAATACCTACAGTTTCATTATCAAATATTTAAAAATATTATTGAATTATCTATTGGCATAGAAATTTTGAATTTTCTAAGGAGCATCACATCTAAAAAAATTTAAATTCTCAACGACCTGTCTGAAGTTTTGACAATGTATTTAAAAACATATTTATAACAAAAGATTCCACTACATTTTTTTCTCTGAAATGAGTAGTTTTAAAGTTATTGTTTATTGTTCCTTTAGTTATAAAAAATAATCGAACATAGTTCTGTTTGAAAATAGAATGGAGGAGAATCTTGGATATTCTATAAATCTTTTTAATAGTAGGTACCTGTGTGAAAGTCTTGCCGCAAGTATGACAAACAAATGGCCTCTCACCAGTATGCACCCTCAAATGTTTCTTTAGAACAAACGAATGTGAGAAAGACTTGTTACAAATGTTGCAAACATGATTTTTTTCACCTGTGTGTGACTTCATGTGACTTCTCAATCCATTAGGATCTGAGAATTTTTTGCTACAGATGTCGCAAGTTATCGGTTTTTCACCTGTGTGAATACGCATGTGAATTGCCAATACATTGGCTTCATAGAAGCCTTTTCCACACGCTGAACAAATGTGTCTCTTTTCACCTCTGTGTTTTCTTAAGTGACGGGTTAAGCTCCCCGATTCTGAAAAAAAAAGAATAGTTTTATCAGAAAAGTAGTTTGTTTATTATAAAAGAGTATGTACCTACCTGAGAAACTTTTGTTACACATAGTGCAAGGAAATGGTTTCAGCTGTAAATGTATTCTGACGTGCCTTCTTAATATTTTGGCATCATTAAATAACTTATTACAAAGTGTACATTTCGGCACACCATCGCTGGGATGACCTATTTTATGTGTTTGGAGATCTGCTTCTAATTTAAAAGTTTCTGAACAAATACTACATTTGTAAATATTGTCTTTCAAAAGTTGGCTGGTATCTTCGATGTTAAGGTCATCATCATCACAATTATTAATATGTTCTTCTAATATCTCTTTGATTTGTTTGTCAACTATATCTATAACATTTTTGTCTTCTCTTGGAAGATCATAATTAATATTTATGTTTGGATCACAGAGATCGGTTCGTAATAAATCATTTAAGTTTATTTCAATATCATCTAACTTATAACGTGAAAGGTATTCCAGTAAAATGTTATGTGACTTGATACATAAGTTTTTAAAATTATGGGCTCTTAATAATTCTGCTTTGCACTGTGTACAGATTAAACTCGGTAATTTGTCATCGTTGTTTATCTACAAAATAAGTTTTTTAAGATTGTAAGTATTCTACATTCTACGTAGACAAAACCAGTGTTCTAGCTTACTTCTAAGGAAGTACAATAAGTGAACATGTTTTTAATGTCAGGATGGTAAATTGATACCATATTATCGTTTTCATTTAAACAAGCTCTACATGTTTTATCATATTTAATTAATGAAACCGGGTTTATACTTGGATCATCATTTTTTTCAATTTCCATATTACTCTTGTTAATTTACAACTTTTTGAAAATTAAGGTTAAAGTAAATCAAAAATAGTTTCGTTTCTATTTTTTTCTTTATACAGTTGGCAATCTAAATCCAAATTAAATTTAATGCGGAGCTGCGTTCAGAAATAATCTGAGAAGTTTGGAGCTTAAAGCTATCCTCAGGGTTGCCAGAGAAATTTTTCACTATAATATCTATTATTGCCACTAGATGGAAATACACTAGCAAAATACCTCCATCTGTTTGAAATAATAGTATATTATGCAACGATCATGTAATGATGGTTATTAATACACGAGCATTAACCACATACTTCTATCCTATACTGATCATTTTGCAATTGACCAGGGCCCGAGAACTTATACTTGAAAATATGGGGACACTGGGAACCACGTGACTTGAGATGGATATACAAGTTGGGGAAAGAGTCTATAGATGTCGCCACAAAGATTTTGTAGAATAAATTTTGACAATTGCAATTATGAATCATTTCATGTCATTCATGNTCGCCAAAACTTGTAAATAAATTTAGATGTGTAGAATTTGTTTAAAATTTTTTAGAATTTTTACTAAAAAAATTTTAGTACAAAAATTTCATGAGGGTCATGAAATTTTCCAGTGAAAATTTCCCAAATCTAAAAATGTCCAAAATTTAAATAAAAACAATCAAATTTATATGTATATTTGCACTCACTGGAACACTGGTGATAATTTCAAAATTATAAAAAAAGCAGAACTCCTGCAGAACATAAACATTTGATTAAATAAATATTTTCTGTGAACACATCAGCAAAATCATCCAGCCATATTAGTTGTGAAAAATTTGAAATTAGACTCATTGTCCTAGAATCAAACAAATTTTTATGCCTCAGGAAAATTTAAAAAACAATTCTTCCCCTCAATATTTGGCTATAAACAGATTTTAGAAATAAATTTAAGTTAATTGAATAGTAGTTACTTTATGAGAGTTTTTTAAGATTTTTTTCAGACAGAAATTTTTTAGAGTAAAAATTTCCAGAAAAAAAATCCAAAATATGAAAATGTATAAAATCTAGATTCAAACATCTAAATGTGAGTCCTTGCACGTGTTGTGTCTCTTCTCTGATAGCAAAAAAAAATTAAAAACTAAACTCACACCAGTTATAAACAGGTATAACAACTAAATAATTAGGTATGAATATTTTGAATTTTGCCTTGAATTGTCCTTAGAAGAAATGGCTTTGATGCCAATTAAAATTCCCCAAATTCACAGTTTGCCAAGGTATTGTTATAGTATAATGCGCTACTGCAAATGAATTAGATATTTTTATGCTGGTTCAAGAGACTCAGTTTTGTAGAAAATATAATGAATTAGTTTTTGTCATGTATTGAATCTATATTGGTTTGAACAATAAATGGGTTAAGTATTTGTAAAGCATTTACCTGACATTGGTTTGAACAATAAATGGGTAATTATTTGTAAAGCATTTACCTGACATACATATGGCTTTATTCCTGTGTGAATTCTAAGATGGATCTCCATTTGGCTATGTTGAGTGAAACCTTTATGGCAAATCATGCACATGTATGGTAATTCTCCAGTATGCTGCCTCATATGTATTTTCACGTAGTGACTCTAAAAAACGCATATTTCAATATTTTCAAATATTTTTATCATCTACAAAGCTTTCAGAAATAATTACAAGCCAAGTGACCGCCGAGCTTAGGCAATCAACATTGCACGACTGGTATTGTCAACTAAAAATCCCTAAATCTTAGCGTCACCAATATTAATACCTCATTTACAATGACCTATGACAAACTGTTGCAGGTACACTCATGATAATGCGGCTGCTGATTGGATGAATAAAATGTAAAAATTAGACCAATCACAAGCTGGTAAAACAGAATACTGTGTTTTAATGAAACCTTGATCTTATTGTTTCGATAACTTTTAATTTTACCAAAATTCAATAACCAACGCGAAGGAAATATACAAACGAACAAATGAATACATGATGGAATAAGTTATGATGGAATCAGTTAGGAAGTCTCTGCATATTAATTCACTAAACTTTCAAGAAAATTAGATATCCAAGTATTTTTAAAACAAATGGAAACATCAAAAACATGACTAAATGACTTTTTAACAAAAAAATAACGAGGAGGTAGGGGGAATAAGGTTGTAACATTTAAGCGAGGGTGTACACAACAATCAGTGGCTGACTATTTTAGTGAAAAAAAAAATATTTATACACCTATCTACCTACAATGATAATGTATTAATAACAATATGTTCTTGTTTACTTAAAAAGCTGCTGGCTGTCTCCCGTGTGTGATTTCGTTAATATTCACAATGTATTTAAGTATGCAAAAATATTTCAGGATGTTATTTCTTAGATTATTTTGAGAAGAAAAGTTCTATGAACCTATCTTCTAAATAATTTAGTTTTTATAAATAAGACGTTAAAATTTTTGAATAATATTTATACAAATATATCTGAAGATATTTGTAGTCGATTAGTGAAATTTGGGTCAATGATTACTAAGTAAAAGTATATGAATACAATTATGTCAACCAGTGGCGAAATACAAGTAGATACTGCTACCCTAACAAAAATTTTGTTGGTGTTAAGTATTTCAGATTATGATAAATACATTTGATTTTTTAACTGTATTTCGTGTTCAAGTTACTACTTTTTTAATTCAAAATAAACTTATATTACAGTTGAATAAATACACATTGTAAACACAATTATTATAAGAATTTTGTGATTATAAGTATAATTTTAAATACCTACAGTTTCATTATCAAATATTTAAAAATATTATTGAATTATCTATTGGCATAGAAATTTTGAATTTTCTAAGGAGCATCACATCTAAAAAAATTTAAATTCTCAACGACCTGTCTGAAGTTTTGACAATGTATTTAAAAACATATTTATAACAAAAGATTCCACTACATTTTTTTCTCTGAAATGAGTAGTTTTAAAGTTATTGTTTATTGTTCCTTTAGTTATAAAAAATAATCGAACATAGTTCTGTTTGAAAATAGAATGGAGGAGAATCTTGGATATTCTATAAATCTTTTTAATAGTAGGTACCTGTGTGAAAGTCTTGCCGCAAGTATGACAAACAAATGGCCTCTCACCAGTATGCACCCTCAAATGTTTCTTTAGAACAAACGAATGTGAGAAAGACTTGTTACAAATGTTGCAAACATGATTTTTTTCACCTGTGTGTGACTTCATGTGACTTCTCAATCCATTAGGATCTGAGAATTTTTTGCTACAGATGTCGCAAGTTATCGGTTTTTCACCTGTGTGAATACGCATGTGAATTGCCAATACATTGGCTTCATAGAAGCCTTTTCCACACGCTGAACAAATGTGTCTCTTTTCACCTCTGTGTTTTCTTAAGTGACGGGTTAAGCTCCCCGATTCTGAAAAAAAAAGAATAGTTTTATCAGAAAAGTAGTTTGTTTATTATAAAAGAGTATGTACCTACCTGAGAAACTTTTGTTACACATAGTGCAAGGAAATGGTTTCAGCTGTAAATGTATTCTGACGTGCCTTCTTAAAATTTTGGCATCATTAAATAGCTTATTACAAAGTGTACATTTCGGCACACCATCGCTGGGATGACCTATTTTATGTGTTTGGAGATCTGCTTCTAATTTAAAAGTTTCTGAACAAATACTACATTTGTAAATATTGTCTTTCAAAAGTTGGCTGGTATCTTCGATGTTAAGGTCATCATCATCACAATTATTAATATGTTCTTCTAATATCTCTTTGATTTGTTTGTCAACTATATCTATAACATTTTTGTCTTCTCTTGGAAGATCATAATTAATATTTATGTTTGGATCACAGAGATCGGTTCGTAATAAATCATTTAAGTTTATTTCAATATCATCTAACTTATAACGTGAAAGGTATTCCAGTAAAATGTTATGTGACTTGATACATAAGTTTTTAAAATTATGGGCTCTTAATAATTCTGCTTTGCACTGTGTACAGATTAAACTCGGTAATTTGTCATCGTTGTTTATCTACAAAATAAGTTTTTTAAGATTTTAAGTATTCTACATTCTACGTAGACAAAACCAGTGTTCTAGCTTACTTCTAAGGAAGTACAATAAGTGAACATGTTTTTAATGTCAGGATGGTAAATTGATACCATATTATCGTTTTCATTTAAACAAGCTCTACATGTTTTATCATATTTAATTAATGAAACCGGGTTTATACTTGGATCATCATTTTTTTCAATTTCCATATTACTCTTGTTAATTTACAACTTTTTGAAAATTAAGGTTAAAGTAAATCAAAAATAGTTTCGTTTCTATTTTTTTCTTTATACAGTTGGCAATCTAAATCCAAATTAAATTTAATGCGGGGCTGCGTTCAGAAATAATCTGAGAAGTTTGGAGCTTAAAGCTCTCCTCAGGGTTGCCAGAGAAATTTTATCTATAATATCTATTATTGCCACTAGATGGAAATACACTAGCAAAATACCTCCATCTGTTTGAAATAAAAGTATGTAATAAAACTGAAAAATCAAATATTTCGGTAAATATCATTACCATGTAATGGAAATAAAACAAGTGATACTAGATCAAATAATTACTACCATCATTTAGAAAACTAAATAAAAGTTAAACAGCTAGTCCCTACAAATAGGTATATTAAAAATCGTCAAAAAATCGCCAGTCGTTATGTGAAATTTTTGGAAACCATTTGAGTATGTTTGTATCGCCACAATGGCGTTAAATCTGGTAACTCTGGCTCTCTGAATATATTGGCATTTCCTAAGCTAAGATCGCTATAAAGAAGTGGTTGTCAAGAAACCTTTATATACTTTGAATGAGATGACCAATGCCACTTCAGTTTCTCTTAAGGCGCTAATACATCAGCGTTATCAATTTGATTGCCATTATCCAACTCAATATTAGTTATTAACAATTTAAATAATTTCTGCGTGAGTATATAACATGCAGAAACACAATTCGGTCTACAACTTTTGATTGTGTAGTTAGGTAAATCGAGTGTTTTGAATGCTGCCACAAAATATAGTGGTCAAAATTTCGGTTCAGATGCGACTAAATTATAACTTTATGATTTACCTACAAGTAAGAGCAAGAAGCTGTTCTAATGTGATAATCGTATCAAGGAACAACATATTTAGTACACAAAAAAATTATATGAAATTCATCAAGTGCATGCATAAGCAGAATTAGCAGTGTAATAATTAAACTAATTTAATTTTAAATAGGTAGATCTCTTGCACACATATATTTTTGTTCTCAAAGCTATAAAACAGTCTCATTATTAAAATTCTGCACCTTTTTCAAATTTTTGTAACGTAAAATTTTATTACCTAAAGTGTACAATTAAATTACATATTCATTTTGAACAGGGGCGTAGCTACGGGGGCAGGGGTGTGCACAGCCCACCCCAGAAAGCCGGGTGCCTACCCCAGTAAAAAGATCTAATATTATCTTTGTCATATCGGTAACTTGGTGACTGTGACGTTTTTTTTATTGTTTTTAGAATCAAATCAAAATGTGTTCAAACATTATATCGGTAAGTCGCTAATTGCGAAAGCTTTTTTTTAGAGGCCTCCATAGGGCTTGTAGCTACGCTCATGATTAAAATAGTGCAATATTAAAGATATAGCAATATATGTTGCCACGAGCCACAACTGAAGTTAATGTTTCATGTTGATCAAACATACGACCGTATCAAAGTCAATGTACTAAACTTTGGCACCGAAAAGCAGAGTTTTTGTCAGTGCAAGAGTCTAATCGTATAAAAGAACAATTTTACAAAAAAGTGCCGTTCTAGTTTGTATATATCGAAAAGTGCCAATATTTTCTCAAGGTACCTTCCACGACTTTTAATACAAATGCATAGAAAAAGTACCTATCAAAAAGTCAACACATATTTATATTTTAGTCGACATACTATAACATCTCGAAAATATACAGGGTGATTCATTAACAATGGGAAAATCGAAAGCTGAAGATACTACATGTAAAATGGTGACCATTGGCGTAAACATGCCTCTGAAAGTTGATAGTTTCGGAAATACAGGGTGTTGAAAGTTAAAATTTTAAATCGTTTTTTTTGCGATTATTCTGAAAATATGTAGGTTAGGCACTTGAAAGTTTGTGAAACTATGTTTTTTTAAGCGACGCGCGCCATTATTCCATGACTAGAAATTGGCCTCAATGATTTGTGATCGAGGGGGATTATCCCTCTTTATCCTGCCTCATCTCGTGTAGGCCTGGACAGCCTTCGTAGGTGGGCCCCATCCGTCGTCTACCCCGACCGCAAATGCGGCCGGTGTAGGCGCTTTGTGGGACCTCCTTTTGTCCTGGCTGGGCCCCGCCGGCTAGGGCCCTTTCTTCTGGCGCTCTTCTTGCTTCGCCGGCTCGTCTGTGTAAACCCCGGGGGTAGTGTCATGTTTATGTGTGGTATGGTTGGGTAGGGTAGTGCGGCTATGCAGCCTGGGATGCGCTTTGCTAAGGTGGCCCTTAGGCTAGCGCGGGAGGGGAGGG
>NW_019417096.1:19512-50246 GCF_000390285.2 Anoplophora glabripennis
GCACAGGTGCTGTGAACAAAGATGCCGACGGCCTCTATGCTTAGCCGGGGATTAGGTCGGTGATTAAAAGGAAAGAAAGGGATTCTTTCCAGGTAGCCTTAATAAAGGCAGGTAGATTTTGCTCGTTGCAATCACTTCACCTCACAAACAAACACGTCCGCTCAGCTCGGCTGTTCGCACTGAACTGATTTTAAGCGACGAATACGTGTTGTAAAGTCAGCGTTGCTCATAGAGGGCGCCACTTACGACCAATTTTACCGAAAATTTAGTTAATAACTTTTTACCCTGTATGTCTAACATGAAACTTGGTTCAAAACCTAAATGAGCAAAAAATTTTCCATTAATTATGTACTCTTGTTTCATTTCGGTATCTCGATGCGTTTTCGAGAAAAGATCTTCGTTAGCGTCCTAGAAACTTGAACTAACATCTTCGAGTCCAAGATGAATTTCCCTCCCATCATCTTTACATCCTTAACAGCACGACGAAGCGTCTATTCGATGGCCTCGGCATATCGTTATTCAAAGCCTGTGGACTCTGACCTCTGCTAATTGAGATTTAGGATCCAATAAACTATGTCAATATTAATAATGTTGTCAATAAATGGTGGCAAGCCAAGAATGTGAATATTTGCGCAAGGTCTATTAGATACTAGATTATTAATAATAATCGTTAATATACTGTTAGCGATTTTAGAAAGGTAAAAATATCAGGACATCTATTTAGATTTAGTCGACTTGCGAAAACATTTCGTATATAGCGTTAATATTTTAATAATAATATAATTACATTAAATATAATTATACGTTATTTAATACTCACAAACGATAGGGGCCAAACTTATTGTTACCGCGGCCACAGAATTATAACACCAGAAGCGACAGCCGGCTTTTTTCCTTTGATCTCGCCGTATCAAATTTCGATGACCTTGCGCCATTATTTTGTAGGTATAGAGAAGCGCCAAATTTAAAAGTGACAACAATCAGTTGTGTTGTTTATATAAACTTTTTTTTATTCATTGAATAGAGATTTACCTACATAAATATGGTGTGGATTCTTCTTAATTTTATGGTATACTTTATTTCAGTAATTTATTTTATATTTCATTCATAAAATAAGGCATAGTGACAGCTTGTTAGATAAATATAATTATTATATAGCAAGTACTTATATATTTTCATTATTTCATTCATCATTACGTACTTGTCTATAACACTCTCTTATTGTTGATGATAACAATAAATGAAAATTAAAATAAAATATTTAATCATAATTTGTGTTGATGATACTAAAAAAATTTACGTTTTGTGCCCTGGACAGTTCTGATTATTTTTTGTTTTTAAAAAGAAGTTTTAGAAAGAAGAAATGAAAAAATTAAGTGAATTTTTTAAGCGATATTTTTATTTAATTAAAATTTACAAAATACAAACAAATTTTCTTATATGAAATAAATACAAGTATGTATCTTAAGTTAAGATACATACTTGTATTTATTATTAACTGTCAGTTGGTATGTTATATTTAAGAATATAAAAAATATAATACTACAACGAACTAACACCCACGAACAACACAAACTGTTCCACCTTTTCTACTCATGATATTATACAGAAATAAAAAAGTATTTATGCACGAATACAAGAAATACAATAACTGTTGACACACGCGTCAAACATAAAATATTTTGAGGTTGACGGAAATACCTACAAAATAATGGCGATTTTCGCACATGCGCACTCGAAAAAAAAATTGGCGGGAAGCGGAACTGTCGCTTCTGGTGTTATAATTCTGTGCCGCGGCGTTTAGATGATTTTCCAACATCCTTCTGTTTGATTCCAGCATAGGAACCAACGTCGGACAGAACACCTATTGTAGGTCTGGTAACAGCAACAACTGTCTTCTTAACGTTGGTCGCAAAAGTCTTGGATGATGCCCTGGAAACTCGCACTGACATCCTGGGGTTCAAGATGAAGTTCCTCACCATCGCCTATTCTTCCTTAACAGCACGACGGAGCGTCTTCTTTAAGACAGGGTCGCCTCGGCAGATCGTCATCCAAAGACTGTAAGCCCTAACTCCAGCTAGGAGAGATTTAGGATCCAATAACCTATAAATAAAGAAACAAAATTAAAATAAATATATATATTTTTAATTAACCATACCTTAATATTGTTATCCAAATTTCAACCGGCAGGAATGGATGGGTGTTGTCAACAACTGGTAGAAGGCGGGACATCTTTCTTCAGTCACTGTAGAGGTATGTCAAACTGAGGTGCTACTGGCCTTTTTATACCTTACAAGGAACCGTATGTGCAAATGAGCGTGTGACGCTTCAGTGATCGTCACCGGAATGCAACCGTAACGCTCCAGTGATCTTTGCAGGTAATAGTTAATCAATTTAGTGACAAACGTATCACACAAAGTATGATGGGTGTTGAAAATAAATATTTTTTAAGCCAAATATAAGTGTTTACCAACCAAATTATTTTAATACTACCTTATAATTAAAGATTAAGGTTGAATTTACTAAATTTCCACAATTCCAATAAAATTGAGTAGAAATTATGACAGCTAATTTTTTATGGTACAGATCTTATATTTAATCCTCCTAATTATATCTTGCTTTATAGGTAGTAACAAAATTTTGAAAACAAAAATTTTTCGTAATTGTATTTTTTTTAATATAGCGACATTATTCTGTTCGTTCGCCACCAGGATGTCCCAGGGATATCCTAAAGAGAATATACGTTACCAAACTAATAATGAGGTATCCTCCTTATGTTACAAAATAAAATATATACTTCGTATATACGAAACGATATGTCTCGAAAACATATGGATAATGTTCCGCGAAATGCGTCATTAACTGGATATCCTGAGGATAACTTCTGCAATTGGATTATCCATTACCTATAATAACCTTTTTAAATTACAATTCCTTACATAAATCATTTTCTCTTCTTTTCACGTTGCACCTGAACTTCAATATCACTGGCAAAGATAACATAACTGATTCTTTTTGTATCACTTTGCTGGTTTAAGCTCCTGTATTTATGGGATAAAGGTGATTCTGTTCAAATAGATATAATTGCTAAGAAATAATTTTAGGGCAGGTACAAAGTTGAGTAACAGTGTTTTCTGTACAATTGATATTAAAAAATCAGATTCTTTAAAGTAATTTGCTTTGGACCCTTTAAAGTTTAAAGGGTCCAAAGCAAATTACATTTTACTAGATTTTTTACTAAACACTATGAATATGAAGAATCTTTAGCCAATTCCGTATGGTTTTGTTTATAGAAAAGCTGAAAATGTATAAAACTCATTTACGATTAGGAGCTCGTCAGCAACTGATTAAAGATGAAAGTAAATTGTTTGCTCTAATGTTTCAAAAATTTTGGGACAGTTATGAAAAGTTAAAACTATACCCTTCTGAACTTCATACGTTCAAATAATAAATTTATAATAATCTCTACTTCCAATGTTGTCATGGTTTTTGAAGCGCGAACACAAAAAAATCAAGAGCCACAAACGTTTAAATTGGAACTGGTATTTCCAAATTTGTAAAATAAGTTGGTAGTATAATGCTAATAAGTGTTAGGAAAATATGTAGAATCTAACAGTGTATAGGGGGGTAAAACTTTCGAAGTAAACAGAGGTGGCTCGATCGGACTAATTTTGATATTGTTGTATTGACTATAGATCTTTCTACGTCGAATAGAAGCGGTCCACGTATTCCAGGAGGTGGCAATGGAGTGAAAATGGTAAACCTTTACATTTTGATTATTTTTACAAGACTATCGATTTCTAAACGAGCTATAAGTGTACTTAATATACAGGCTGTTACAAATTCGCTTCTCACCACAGGGATCTCGGAAACGGTAAGAGATAAGTAGCTTAAATGGGGGAAAAGTTGCGCAATCAAGGCACCAACATTATGCCTCTAAAAAAATCAAGGCTAACATGATTAGTTTTCGAAATATTTAAAAAAAACCTGAAATTTCGGAAATCCGTTTTTGTTTCATATCAGCCTTGTTTGAGGTGATATTGAAAAAAGAAAAACACTTTCTCTTGGTCACTTTTTTCCCCTCTATCGAATGGCATAATCAATTTTTATATGTAACGTTTCGGCTCCCCAAGACCATCATCAACTTTATTTTTTTAAATACGACCCTAGAAATTTTATTACAATTTTTGCAAGCCTTCATGACCCCCAATACTGTACTACCTCAGCACGAACCAGATTCAGACGTTTCATCTCGAAAAATTCATCTTCTATGTATTCGCTCCAAATTTATCTATTTTTTTTTAGATTTCTATGTTTATTGAATTATCGTAACTCTAAGTATCGTTAGACCCTATGAAATCCACCTAGTTATTTAAACTATTACCGTCACACGTTACAATAAAATATTATTGGAGTTTTAATTTAATCTCCATCACCGTACATAATTCGATAAGTTGTTGCGTCAAAATTAAAACATTATTACAATTTTAATTTCATTATGACAAATTAATTCTTAAAATGCACATTAACAACCAAAACTCCAAAAGAATAGTATACTTTAAAAAATTACAGTAAATGTTCAAAAACGTTTCCGTTTTGGCAAATGTTGAAAATGAAGATAAGCATAATATGATCGGAATTTATTATACCTGTAACAGCAAGTGCGAATGAGCATGTCAGATCTATTTGTTTGAGTTTTGAGCACTCGAGAAACCTAGAAATAACACTATAAGTATGGGATTAAAACTCTAATAATGTTTTATAGTAACGTGTGATGGTAATAGTTTAAATAACTAGATAAATTTCACAGGGTCTAACGACACTTATAGTGTATGATAATTCAATAAACAAAGAAATCTAAATAAAAAATTTCGAAAAATTTGGAACGAATACATTGAAGATTAATTTTTCGAGACAAAACGGCCGAATCTGGTTCGAGCCGAGACAGTACAGTATTGGGGGTCATGAAGGTTTGCAAAAAATGTAATAAAATTTCTAGGGTCGTATTTAAAAAAATAAAGTTGATGATCATCCTGGAGAGACGAAACGTTACATACAAAAATTGATTATGCCATTCGATAAAGAGCAAAAAGTGGCCATGAGAAAGTGTTCTTCTTTTTTTCAATATCACCTCAAACAAGGCTGAAATGAAAGAAAAAAAGGATTTCCAAAATTTCGTTTTTTTTTCAAATATTTCGAAAACTAATCATGTTAGCCTTGATTTTTTAGAGGCATAATGTTGGTGCCCTGATTATGCAACTTTGCTAACTACTACGTATCTCTTATGAGGCGAATTATATGGTTTTCAAAGGCAAAAACAGGGAAAAGGATCTCGCACACACCGTACGGAGATTGGTATTTCCTAATTCTAATTTTCTGAATATTATCTGTTTATAAATAGCTCATTAATTATTTAATGCAAAGATAAATAAAAACAGTCCTCAAATCAAAATATTCTGCATGCAAAAATGTTACTCGCATTATTATTTGTAATTCAATTATTTTATTTGATCATTATTTAAAAAAAAAGTTGGACAACGACACGCGGTGTTCCCAAGCGGTCACCCATCCAAGTACTAACCGCGCCCGACGATGCTTGACTTCAGTGATCGGACGAGAACTGGTATTTTACATCGTGGTATGACCGTTGACTATACTACTAATATTAATATTGGTAGACATTTCGTGTATTATTTTCTATACAGAGCGTAACGGTAACAAAATTTCAATACTTACTGATTTCTCTTCACAAATACAAAAATTTACAGAATTGACCAAAAAGCAAATTTCTGACACATTAAAAACGAGCGTAATTATCATGGATAAAATAAGACACCTCATCACTGGTATATAAATAAATGTATTTATATATTTAATTATTTACCTTATACAAACACTGTAGCATATATTTAAATATAGTGCCTATACATAATATTTAAAATATTTTGCGACTTCTACTGTAAAAAAAGAGAAAACAACTTTGAAAACTGTTGAAAATACTACAGACACCCCAACTGCACACCGTTATTGTTCCAAAGGATCCCTTGCACACCTTAAGGGGGCGATTTAGTATGTATATTTTTACCATGTAACAGAGCTTCAGATGAGGACACATATCATCGAAGAAACTAACATAATTGAATATTATTATATATCAATGTATTCGCAATGGTTCCCGCTAGTGAGTGAAATAAATTTCAATGCTCATGAGAACAGAAGAATAATTTAAATAAATGCCAAAGTACCTCAATTTTAACCATACTGTTAGTCTGCCAATATATTGNAATTAGTAGCAAGTTAGTATAAGTATATATAAGTAGCTATATATTTTAGTAATTAGGCAGTGTTTTTAAATTAATACGACTCACCAAAGTAAAAAAATAATTCAAGTTATATCATTTTTATTGAAAATAGCAGTTAATTTACATTATCGGATTGTTAATGTGAAAATATAAACATTAGACTGTTGACTATTCCATGTTATACGTGTTTTAAGGTCACTTTTGAAGAAGAAACTACATGTAATTTTAAAAACCGTATTTCTGTTTTTATAATGAAGGAATAGTAATTATAAGATTGTTTAAGCTTATTAACTAAAAATTATTGCCTACTCAATAAAAAAATTTTATTGTCCTCGTTAATAATCTATTACTGATTAATAAAATATTTACTCTCTTTCCTTATAAGATTGTATGTACACAAATTGGAGCCGTTCCTGAAAAATCGGGCGAATATGGTTGCAGTGTAAATTATTAGACTTGAAGCGTTGGCCGCTAGAGCAGCACCTGCCGGGGACCCGTTTCGTGACTCACGCTGGGCGATATTTTTTGTACAAAATCCCGTCCTTAAGCGGACATTACATTTACGAGTACTCACATCCGAGTGGGACTACTTGGATCCAAGTACTCGTACTTATATATGTAGGTATATAAATGCCGCTTTATGGAAATTGCTCTTTCGATGAAATTTCCTGAAAATTGATATGTTGTCCCTTTTTTATCACTGATCAAAAGTCTTCATGGCCATGAAGCTCCAAATATCCATCTGGAGAGGATTGGGCCCTCAAAAGGATAAAAAACAGTGAAAAATTGATGCACTGTCAAATAAAATTTTTTGACATATAATGTAGCTTGCTTAACATTGATGAACATAATATTTGATAGAAATCTATGAAATGGTCTCACAAACAAAGAATAAAGACAATTACCGCTGACATTAAAATAACCCGAAGTGCACCACGAGAAGGTTGTCAATGAATTTTTTTTGGGAAAGATTTACGCATATTGAAAAATATATATGGTGTTTCGTGTGTTTATTGAAAATACACACGCACATGCGCATATAGGTACACACAAATAAACTGTCTTCTTCAAGGCAAAATGATATGCAAAATCCGACTTGACATCCTCCTCGTGGTGCACATCGGGTTATTCAGAAAATATAATTTCATATTTCTAGGAAAGATTGACAAATAAAAAGATAACAATATTTATTATTTGTCATTTTGTTTATTTATTTTACACTTAGCGTTAAAGTGGTAAATAAAAAAAATATATTTACAACTGAAGAGTATATTATCTTTGTATATGGGTATTCCAATGGGAACGCTAGACTGAGCAGCCCGAGGATACCACCGAAGATACCCAAACAGACATCAACCTGCCCACACAGACTTTAGTGCATAATTTCGTAGACTTCGAGAAGAAAGTAATCCCGCTCCAAATAGGCCATTCATCCTACTGAAGTGAATGTACAAAGTTGAGGAGATATACCTAATACATTGACAAATCATCAATTAGTTGGTATAGAGAAATGTTATATTCATTTCATCTCCAAAATGTGCAAGCGTTACATGCTGGAGATACTCCTCAGCGATTAGAATTATGCCGCTTGTTACTTCGACGACATGCACAAAAAGATAGATTCATTTCGTTTATCATGTGGTCTGATGAAGCATGTTTCACGAGGGACAGCATCAAGAAGATTTCAGCAATATTTCAGTGTCAACATGTGATAGATACAGATCTGTATAGACCTTTCTTGGAAAATAACCTTAATATTTTTCAAAATATGTGGTATCAGCACGATGGTGCACAACCGCATAGAGGGCGGCAAGTAAATGTCTGGTTAAATAATCATTTCCCGAATAAATGGATAGGTCAACAAAGTCCAATAGCATGTCCAACGCGTTCCCCATATCTAAATCCGTTGGACTTTCATTTATGCGGACATATGAAGCAGCTTGTCTACCATGCTGGAATTACTATCCATAAGCAGTTACTTGAAAGAATTCAGGATGCAGCTAACCAGAAACGAAATGATCCAAATCTCATCCGTTGAGTGACAGAATCTTTTATTCGCCGATGTGAGGTTTGCACTCGAGCCGAGGGTGGACATTTTGAACAATTTTTATAGTCTTAAGATTTGATTAATAAAGGTTAACTAATGTATAAACTTTAAACACGAATAATTATTGTTATAGCAACACTAATTTAGCAAAGTATTAAGAAAATATATGATAACAAAAAATTATAAAACAAGAGAATATATTTCTAGACACCCACAGAGCTACCGCATTTACAAAACAATAGCTGCTTAACTAGCTCAATAATTCATCCCATAGGTAGTGTACCCTTGTCAACTGAACATTTATGAATAAAACATTGAGTTTCAGTGGTTAATTTGAAAATGTTATCATATTGAATATGCATGGAATCCAGCCATGCATTCCTTTTCGGATGGCCTCTATTAGTTTAAATCTCTTAAAATAGGTATAAATGTTTTTTACACATATACAGTTTGTCCCATTTTTCAGGTTAACACCTCTGGAAATGTGAGAAGGCTGTGGACTTTCCACAAGCCAATTTTGTTACAAATAGTACCTTGAAGGGGGGTTATATTCTACTAATCATTTTATTGATGTAGCAAAAGCCTGGCCACTACAATTTTTTAAAAGGGTCGTTTTTCCAGAAAGTGGTAATAGGCATTTTTTTATCAAAAAGATAATATTACCAGGCTATTCAACACCCATCAAAATACACACATACCAAATTTGAACAACAAACGTCTATTGAGAGTTTTTTTATGTGGTGCCAAACTTCGAAAAATCAGACAACTAAAAATTATAATAAGCAGGTCAAAGATTACCATGAAAGTGTAAACAAGTACCAATCGGACAAAGAAAAAATGTAGGCACTATAAATTATATAAACACTTTTAATTGCGGCCATAGTAAAAATAATAATTAACGTACAAAAAATGTAGGTAATGAATTATAAATATTAAGTTGTTAAATTTATTGTTAATGTTAATGTAATGTGTGTTAATTGCAAAGCAATCTAAATTAAATTTTAGTTTTCTCGAACTATGGATTTTTACTTTTGGGGTTTTATAAAACAAAAAGTTTATAAAAACAGACCAAAGAATTTGGATGACCTAATGAATTATTGCATAAGAGAAGCTTGCTCAGAGATCACTCCACAACGGCTATGTAAATTATTTTTAAATTTAAGAAGAGTATTGGAAAACTGTGTTCGACTGAGAGGATGTTTGTTGGAGAAAACTAAAACTTAATTTAGAATAACGTTTTGCAATTTTTTTGTTTAACAACTTAGTATTTATAATTCATTACATGTTACAAGTTATTATTTTTATAATTAATTAATAATAATGAATTAATATAATTAAGTATTGAATTTAAAGTACCTATATTATATCTTTGTCCGACTGGTATTCGTTTTCACTTTCATGGCAATCTTTGACCTGCTTATTATAATTTTTAATTGTCTGATTTTTCGAAGTTTGGCACCACATAAAAAAACACTCAATTGACATTTATCGTTCACATTTGGTATATGGGTATTTTAGTGGGTGTTGAATAGCCTGGTAATAATATATTTTTAATAAAAAAATGCCTAATACTACTTTCTGGAAAAACGGCCCTTTTACAAAATCGTAGTAGGCCAGGTTTTTGTCACATCAATAAAATAATTAGTAGAATATAACCTCTCTTCAGGGTACTATTTGTAAAAAAATTGGCTTGCGGAAAGTCCACAGCCTTCTCACATTTTCAGAGGTCTTAACCTGAAAAACGGGACACACTGTATACACGACGAATGATTGAATTCAAACAATAGTTATTTAGTGTGATGGAAAAAATGTAAATTAGATAGTACAATGGACAATATAATAGAACTAATAATCATTTTCATTAAAAAAATACTGTTAGTGACAACGAGATTGATTAATTAATTAATTTATTTGGCACTTACAAAGTCCAACGGGAGATAGCTCCAAATTCAGGATATATTTGAACACCATCTATGTAAGTCATCTTGTAATCTAGTAGAATCAGTAGAAAATTTAACTTCAAAGAACAGGTCGTCCGCATATAGGTAATAATTAACATCGAGGCATTCAGTCATTAATGAAAATAAGAGTGGTCCCAGAATTGACCCTTGCTAAACAAAGTATAGTTTAGTAGGGTCTAATAGACAATTACATATTTTCTGATAAGAGGGAAATGGTTCTTACGCATTTTTAACCTCACAGGATAAGAATTTGCAACTTAAGAACATCTTAACTAAGCTATTTTTAAAGTTATAATAAATTTTAATTTTTTTGTACCACATGTAAATTTAATATTGCGATTTTCAAGGTCACCAGAAGGTGATTAGTACGATTTTTATTTGTGCGTTATCTAAACGTATAAAAGTATGGTCTATAAGACTGAAATATATAAAGACAACGAATTATTCAAAGACAGAGAAAACTCGATTCTAACAGCATGCAGAGTTGTGGATAAATCGAGTGATAACTTGTATGTGTGAATATGTTATTTGAAAAATACTTTTATTTTTTAAATTCTATGTTCAGTTAAAACAAAGACTTGAACTTAAAAAACAACTCTACGTATGCATATTGAATATAAATTAACCTGACAATATCACGATTTTCAGGGTCACCAGAAGGTAAATTGTACGATTTTTATTTGTGCATTATCTAAAAGTATGGTCTTTAAGACTGAAATATACAAAGTCAACGAATTATTTATTCAAAGGCAGAGAAAACTTGCTTCGAACAGCATGCACTGAGTTGTGGATAAATCGAGTGATAGTTTGTGCGAATGGTGATAATTTTGAACATTTTCTCTGAGGAGGATAAATTAAAAGGTTAGTTTTTTATTATCGTTAATTTTAAGTTTTCACGTTATTTGAAAAATATTTTTATTTTTTAAATTCTATGTTCAGTTAAAAACAAAGACTTGAACTGAAAAAACTGCATATTGTATGCATATTGAATTTACGTTAGCCTGACTTTATTCTAAAAGTTGGTAGTTTTAAATTTTATCAAGAAATTGTAAAATTTATTGCAACGTCTTGTTACAAATAGCAAATTTAGGCAATTTCTTTACCCATTTCTCCAGCAACTTATTGGATCAAAAATATTAAACATATATCACGTTTACCCTTTTAAAAACTGGAAATTTATAATAAAAAAAAGTTCAGTCCAAATTCTTAGCATTAGAATTTTATTTAAGAACAGAGGACCGATTTACACAATAAAATACTTTCTTGAAAACGGCAAACAAAAGGTTTAAGAAATAAATTCAATTACTGGAATTTAAAAAACATTGCCTGATGCCTTCCTTGAGAGTTTTGTACTGAAATTGATTTTAGCATTTTTTATGGTCGTAGAACAACGCACACGTTTCCGTTTTTCTTCCTTTTTTGTAGAGACAGAATAAGTAAACAAAGCTCGCATATATTATTGCAAAGGAGAAACGTATTATAAAGCAGATTCTGAAGTATCTGCGATAAACTCGTCTTACAATTTCAGTGCTATTAGGTCTGTTCCAACAAGAGTCAGGGTTCCGAACCGTCAGAAATGTGCATCCAACTAATTCTTGCGATATATTCACTGAAGACACATTTAAAACTTAGCTGGCCAAACATTTCAAACGGTTCGGAACCAATCCCTGACTCTTGTTGGAACAGACCTATTGTTATTAAGGGATTTATTAAATTACTACGCGTCATTATGGTCATTAAAGTGGAAATTTACCATCTCCTTGAGTGTATACGCTATTAATAACGTATAAACACGAAACGGAACAGATTTTAATTAACTTTTGTAAAAGAAGTTTAATGTTACAGGGTGTAACAAAAATAATGGTGCTTGAATATATTTGTTCTTGGGAGTAGAATATTCACTAATTGCTAACTACACTAACCGTTTCTACTGCTTACAAGAATTGTATTTAATTGAAAGTAACAATTTCAACATATTTGTCATGATAAAAATTTCTCTAATCGACTTGGTAGGTCTTCTATTAACATAATTTATGGTTTATGTTCTACACTTAAAAATGTATGTAACAGTTAAAAGTGGAGAGTGCTGTAAGTATGTACATACATATAAAGTTGATATTCAGGTAGAAAATAAAAAAGTTATCAAGCATTTTTTAACTATACTTATATAAATTCAAAGTGAAAAAATTTTACTTATCTCGAGATATGGTATGTTTCATACATAAAATTTAAAAATAAATGCCTCTTCTTCTATTAGTATTAACAATACAGAGCACATACATAAAACATACATTCATAAATGTTTATAAGCTACGTGACCCCTGAGCTTAGACAACTGAACCGCGCCATTATTCCATGGCTAGAAATTGGCCTCAATGATTTGGGATCGAGGGGGATATCCCTCTTTATCCTGCCTCATCTCGTGTAGGCCTGGACAGCCTTCGTAGGTGAGCCCCATCCGTCGTCTACCTTGACCGCAAATGCGGCCGGTGTAGGCGCTTTGTGGGACCTTCTTTTGTCCTGGCTGGGCCCCGCCGGCTAGGGCCCCGAAGACAACCGAACCACGAGTGGTTCTGGTAACGAAAAGTCCCTAAATCTTGGCGCCACCACTATTGATGATTCGATTACAATGAAAAGTAAGAAACCGTTACGACTACGCTCGAGATACTGCGATCGTTGATTGGTTGAATAAAATCTCGTGAAAAAATACACTAATCACAGCCGGTGAAGTAGAATATTCTGTTTTAATGTAATCTTGATCTTATTGCTTTAATAATTTCTAATTTTACCGAAATTTAATTGCCAACATGAAGGGAAAAAATACTGTTTCGAACAAAACTACTGGTCACGTGGCTTGTAATCATTTATGAATATCTTTGGCAACCCTAGTTTTTTTTTGCATATCACTTTCAAATTTCAATTTATTCCCTGTTATTCCCAAGATTTAAGTTAAACTTATTATTCTACTATTGTAATTTAAAAAAATGTGGTTTATGCAACTAATTTGGTTTCAAAAAGAGATTTAAAGCCTTGTAAAAAATTGTAGTAAACACGTGTAGTTTACTACAATTTTTTATTGATTATTTCCAAATTTCCAAACTGATACCAAATTAATTAAATAAATTACATGATCTCATTCAATTATCATGTAGATGATTCTCTGGATATGCAGAAATTTTCTATAATTCTATTAGGCAGTGCGGCGGTTCGATTTTTGTTACTTTTCTCCCTACTACTTTCCGTCACGTTGTGCTGCGCCACTGGTATGGAACAAAAACTTATGAATGAACTTCAATTAATAAATCTTTTATCAGCAGCTGGAAATTATAAGGGTAGATAGTCACGAAAGAGCTTCAGTAACACTATTTGCATTATTACGAAGTCTTTTTGAAAATTGAAAGCGTTAACCCCAAATAATAAAAGAGAACTAAACAAAACTCTCCTTTTTGTCGCGCTATTCTCGTACTATGTCAAACGTTTTATACAGAAAGTTATTAAATTTTCATAATAAACGTGACGTTAATGCGCTCGATGAAAAATGAACCGACGCGATGCTGTAATTCGCACTATGTTGAAATTTAAAGCTTTTAGCGCATATTATGCTTCTTATAGTCGCTGTATAATTTTAGCTGATAATGTTGTTCCATGATTTATTAAGTAAGTTCTTGAGTGACACCTTTGTTTTAGTATTCCTTTTACAGTTTTATTACGAAAAGTTTATATCAGACACATCCAGTATTGTAAAATACCTTTACATTCTTCGATTGTACAGAATGTTCCGTACTGAACTTTCAATAGGCGTTCCTGAAAAAAAAAAGAGTTTTATATAGATATTTCTTTATATGACAGGGTATATCAAAATTTGTGGGAGGTTCTTACAGTTTGCTTGTACGGAAAAAATATTTAAAAAATGTATGTATTCGTAGTACAGTTGATTAACTATAATTTCTATCACACAATACCATACTTATCTTATCAACTTCCACGTCACCTGTTACATGGGTGTTGCGCAATAATGAAAAAGTAATATTGACAGTTGGTAGAAGGAAGCACAAAAACAAGCGCTTATAGGTGGGGAATTCTGGAAGGAAGCCTAGATAGTTGAAGTGAGAACAGTGTGCAGAGAGGTAGCAAGACGATCGGCGGTCAGTGTGTCAAAAATAGTGAAAAATTAAAAGTGTTTAACCGGTATTAGTTAGCAGGTAATTATTCTTTAAGTACTTTGTTGTTAATTGTTCTATGTAATCTTATGATGATTATAGATGTTTCATGATGAAAATTCTGTGTATGTTTAGCCTTCGTTCTTATGCTCAGGGGCGTATATTTTTCTAACGTAAAATTGTTACAATTATTATTAACGATTGCTCATTATTTATTACATGTTAAAATATGTATATATTGTCGTGACTGCCCGGATATTACAATAACAACTGCTTTGTTTCACATTTAACATGTTTTATCATGATTACGTTGTTTTTTGATTTCTTGTGCTCACTTTATGTCAAGACGCATATCAGGGCCTTGTTGAATTCACTAACATTTTCGCCCGTCAGGAACGAATCTGAAAAAAAAAAGAATAATTAAATACAAAAAAAGAATTGCTAAAACAGATCTTCCGAAATCTCCACTATAGCTGGATTGCCTCCCGTATGGGACTCCAGTAGCTTCCGGCTCTGCCGGCTAACTAACACTAAACCTCTTCAGTTTTACTTGGAAGTGTGTATGTCTAATTTGAGTGAGATGACATTTAGTGAGAAATTAAATAAGTCGGGTCTTATTTATCATTAGCAAAGGTTCTTAATTTATGCCTTTTATTAGCGGTTGTTTTGTATTTATATTTGGGTAGTTAGAGCAACGACCGTGGGTTTCTCTGCCATGCTCTTTTCTCACAGGAGCTCTAGGTGACCCTGACAATTATTTTATGTTAAATGGTTGTTAATGTTTTTGTTGTTCTTTCTATTTGTCACATGTTTAATTTGAAGACTGTTGTACGTAAATAATAAAGTTAGGTGTATTTACTCTGCTTTTGGTTTATAAAATTAAACCATACTTCCCCTCTTTAAAGTTAGTAGCCAGCGCCTTCCGGTCAATTAAAAATATATGTATACAACGTAGGTATTCCTCATGACGATCACATATTTTTGGCCACAACTACGATTATATTTTCTTTTCTCGATCGAACCTGGGGTTGTTATACTACAGGTTAATAGCGTCTGCTTATTATGGGCCTAAAATTGTGGAAAAGTTAGGTCCTTCTTAAAATTAAGAAAATAACTTGTAAGCAAACTTTATTATTTATTAACTGTAATTAATATATAATATGTATTAATAATTACCTAGCTAATTTTTCGTCTTTAAGCAATTTCAGTGTTTCATGGACTAAACTGAAATAGAATGATAACGCAGCAGCGTAATACGAGGTCGTCGGACGAGGTCGGAGCATCACGGACGGGGGCTGGAATTTGGATGGGTGACCTAAGGCAGGCTCGGGGACGTGGCTGTGGCAGCCTATACCAAGAGACCTGGGTCGCCCAACATTTGCCGCACGCGTGTGGTCCCCGATAAATGGTAATGAGAACAGAGCAAGAAATCTCTGTAACTCAAGACCATGCTATCATACATAATCTGTACGAGACTGTGCCACCAAGTCATTCGTGTAGTAAATAAGATGGTTTGAAGAAAAGTACTCGTGTAATGAAGGAGGGTGTACAAGGGGCCTAATAAGGCCTAAGTGCCGTGATGGAAGACAATTCCACCACCCTCCGACATACATACATACATACATAATACGATGTCGTTCAGAAAATAACTGATCTTTTTGAATGACGTGCTCTGTAACCACATGTTCTTGGATTATTGTTATATCAGTTGGTTTTCGTGTTATTGTTATTTAACTGTTAGTGACGATTTTTGAAATGTTCTCTCTGGAACTATAACGTAAACGTTTCAACTTTTGAAACAAGCTTACTAGAGATGATGCGTAATGTTACGATTTAAAAGTAGTCGACAGTTCGACCAGGAAGGCATTCGATTTCAACTGATGATTCCTATGTTCAGAATGTCAAAGATCTAGCGCGTGCAAATCGCCGATTGATTGTTGGAGAAATTGCAGAAGAGGTTAGCATCTCAATTGGGTTATGCTATGAAATTTTTACTGAAAAATTGAAAATGCATTGAGTTGCAGCAAAATTTGTTGTTCGTTTGATGATGAACAACAGAAAAATTATCGTGTACACGGTAATCGGCAATTTATTGGGTTTATGGCTACGACATTGAGACAAAAGTTCAATCACTACAATGGATTGGCAAAGGATCACCTAGCCCCAAGAAAGCACGTCAGTCTCGATCCACTGTTTTTTCGACTTTAATGGAATTGTAGGTAAAACGGTGAACCGTGTGTACTATAAATGCGTTTTATAACGGTTACGTGAAAAAAAATCAGCAAAAAGAGACCAGAGTTGTAGCGAGGCAACCATGACAATGCGTCCGCACATTCAGCTTTGTCAATTTGACAGTTTTGTGCCAAAAATCAGATTACTGTTCTTCCTCACACTCCTTACTCGTCAGACAGGCTCCATGCGATTTTATTTACCGTAACCTTAAATGTTAGGCCACAGTCTGTCGTTGAGCTACAATTCTCAAATATTAGGCCGCAATCTATGTTTGAGCTACTTTCGTTAAATATTAGGCCACAGCCTATCTATCTTTGAAGTACTATCCTCAAATGTACTGCTGTCGGGCTGCTATCCTTTCACTTAGAACTACTATTCTAGTTACTGCTAAGAACTTATCTACACTTTACTCTTCACTATTGCGTGGCTTTACCTTTTCACAGGAAACAGTCTTAAAACACACACAAACAGTTATTAAAAAACATTTTTCTGATTTTAAATGGTCTTTTATATTTAGACAACAATTTTTTACTTGTACCGAGATTAGATTCACTTATTCAATTATTGCTTCCTGAAGGAACATAAATATATTAGAGTATTAAGAAATTAATATAACAGCCATGTAGGCTTTGCTCATACTTTTATTTACCATTTATTATAATTTATTTATCGGCATCAACTAAATATTCTTGGGAGATATTAATCTGTAACACATTTAATTTATTCAACTCAATGCAACTGTACTAAGTTAAGTCTTGTTCTTGTTTCACTTCAAAAATGGAGCTTCCTCAATATTTTTTAAAAGACAATGGTTTCTTGAACTGGTGTATCAAGGTTTTCTCTATGCCATCTTGTGTATCACATCAACGTCTTGCCATATCTTTTAACCCGTTCTCAATTAATTTCGCCACAGTGGCACTATTTCATCTACAATTCTTACAAGTTCATCTATACGCGTGGATCGAACTTTTGTCACACAAAGATGTCACACCTGTGAACGTTTTCATTTTCGTTAAACACTGTTGGTATTATTATAATCTAACTTCTGTTTTATTCTATATTGGTATGTTCTGTGCTATGATTCAAAATTGTAAACAGTATTTGTAAATAACAAATGGTAACTGTTATGAGAAGGAAATAAAATAAATTCGGTGAAATGTATATTTGTTTCAATAAAAAATTAAAAGAAGTTAATCCACTGCTCTATTACTATAATAGCAACATATCATGGGCCCGCCTAGTAATACGAGGATATTGAACAAGTATTTCTACTAATATCTATTTTTGTTACATATTCGTTCGCTACATACTTGATCTAGACTCACAAAGAAGAATTATGGCTACTCAAAGCAGTTCCAGTTCACCGTTTTCGATTGTCTCAGCATCAAGGCCCAATAATAAGAAGCTGGATTGGCAAGCAAATTATGCACTGTGAAAATTTGCTATAAAGATGAGTTTAATGCTGGAAGGTTTATGGGATATTGTACAGGATGGTAAAAGATTGATCAAATTACAGATGATAAGAACAGGAAGAAGATTGTACTTTAGCTAAAATTTGAGTGTGAAATCTACGTGTTATGTTGATGGGTTTCAATCAATAAATATTAAAGAACCATGAAAAAATTTGCAAGAGCTTATTCCAAATATATATATATATTATATATATTTTTTCTGTCATATTTTCATAATGCGCTGAACGATTTGAATGCAATATACTACAGAGTATTCACTTAATTAGACCTTTTATGTAATATTAACCTCGTGGCATTAACCAGTGGTGTGCTACTGAAGGTGTTGCTCTGTTTTTCCAAGAAAAAAATACGCCACTGGTGGTTTTTGGTAGAAATAATGTTAAATTCAGGTACTGTTACGTTAAATAAATGAAAAGTGTTTCTTCCACCACCTACCTCCAGTAGCACGCTACTGATCTAATTAAGTAAATACGCTGCAGTAAATTTCATTCAATTCCGTCAGCGCTTTATGAATATATTTTTTTGTAAACTTTAACACCTGTATCTCGAATGCTGAGTCTCGCAGGAAAAAAATTATAGAACAAACTCTACTTATTTTTTGATAATGAATCCAGCCCTGCAGTTTCTGCACTTAAAGTGAAATCACCCTGTATAAGTGATATTATGTATATAGTTACAAATTGTTAGAAATTAATGATGATTTTGCTACTTTTGTAATGTCGAATGGTTGGAATACCGAATATGAACTACTGGTAATGGCTGTAACTTGTAATAATGAACAACTTCTCCTGATATGGTGGCATCCACATTAATTGAAAAAGGAAAAGCTTCTTGTGTTGAAGAAGGAAATAAAAAATCTGACCCAATTAAACAAGTAAGTGACAGGTTAACACGTTGACTGCGGTACATACCTCAGGGGTATGTACTCATTATAAAAAATATGCGAATCTCAATAATCACATTTTTACTGTATCTTGTGAAAGTTGCAGAATCTGTAGTTTTTAGTTTTGTAGTTAGAAATAATTATTTTTCTATTTTTTTCTTTTCAAAACTCTTTGCGAATGAAAACGTTAGTATCCTAGGATATATAGTTACAGACATATGCACGTTTATAGCAATAATTGTATTTTTAATTTTATAGAGGTCAAATGTAAAAAAAATTATATATCCCCAGGGATATGTACCGCACACAGAAGAAGTTTTGTTACATATCCCGGAAGATATGTATCGCAGTCAAGGACAAAGTACATTGAGATTATGTCGCAGTCAACTTGTTAAATCAGCTCTAGATCAAAAGAATCTAAGCAGTTAAATCTGCAAATGACCAATATTATCTACTGCATTGTTAATCACCAGTATGAAATCTGAATATGGCGTAGCTGACAAATTTTAGTGAAAACAGAGACAATAAAGTTTCAGCCAATCAATAGAGCATTAAATCAGTGATTTTGTGACAAAAATGCTAGTAGCAAACGGACTGTGCCATCATGTAAAAGATAGTATTCTGTAGATATATGCTTATTTGTTTCCTGCTCCAATTTACCATTAACTAATTTTTTATAAACATTTTTATGCAAAAAACGTATTTTTTTTAGTTTTTTGATTATAAAACCTAAACTAACAAATCTATATTCCTTACTGTTGCTACCATAACAACATACATCGTCAAAAGAACTTGAACCAGTATCGAAAGAAAATTAACTAGGGACAAAAATGGCCAAGCTATTCCATCGTTGCCATGTAAACTAATACAACTTTATATTTAATAAAACTCGAACCTCACCTTACAATGTTTGTATTTAAACCCTTTCAGACAAATTCCTATTTAACACTAAAAGAGAAACTTTTACTTATTCTCAATACTTGTACTATAAACTTTCCAGACATCATATCACAGACAAAGTAGCTATCGCCAAGCTATATTGTCTGTGATCATATTATGTTATAAGAATAATCAACACAATCCTCATCACGGAGCAGCGTAATACTATACCGACTGCTTCATAGAAAAACTAGGTATATAAATTTTAAATTATTTATCCTACAATAAACAAAAACTAACGATATTATTTCTAAGAAATTAGAACAACCTAATGATTCTAAAATGTCCCAAAATTCACACAAGAAGTAATTTTGATAGGAAACAGGTTTTTAATTAAAAATTTACATTTAAATTTTTTATTGATTCATAGAGTTTACGCTATAGGGTTATGTATGGAATAGCATATCGGGTAAACGGCCTCCACGGTTTTACTGTCACATACGCACTGTTTTGTAGAAATTTTCCATGGCCATGAGGTTGAATTTTGTTGATATAGCGCACAATTTCCTCCTTCAAGGCGTGGGTGATCTTGGGCTTGTAGATATAAACCTTCAACTTCAAAAATTTCCACAGAGAAAAGTCAAAAGTCCAACGACTATAAATCGCATTATCTGGGTGGCCAATTCTGATCACGAAAAAGAGAAATTAGACGACGAGGAAATGAGTCATGCAGTAATTGAATTGTTTTCCGGTCTGTATGGCATGTAATGTATGTCTTGATGAACTCTCTTCGCTCTGCTTGGTCAGTAGGCTTCAGTTCTTGAGTTAATTGAACTTTGGAAGCACGAAGATGCAAATCTTTCGTGAGAACACGCTGTAGAGAGCTTCTTGAATTGTCCAATTCTTGACCACGGTGCCGAATTGATGTGCCTGGACTCTCAGCAGTCTCAGCCAGAGTGTTTAAGATCACTAATTGATCCAGTCTCCCTGATTTTTTCAATTAATCTCCTCACAGTTGATAAAGTCAAATCACTATTCCTATCAAATCTGCCAAACCTTCATTATTTTAAAAATATTGCTCAACAATAAAAACGCGTTGTTTTTTCGTGTAGCGTTCCATTTTTTAATAAACCTGAACTGCCGGCTGTCACACTGTCTTTTAAATCTTACGTGAATTCTGGGACACCCGATATAAACTCGCACAAAGATGCGACCAGAGAGTTACAAATGTCTTAGGGCCCTTTTAAAACTACATAATTAGTAGCTCCAAGAGAATAATGCTTACAAAGTAAAATGTGAAAAGCTGAGTTGCCTATTGTCGAGGAAGAGGTTCCACACCGTCGCGCATGTTGAAGTACCCTCTTCAATAGGTACTCAGAAGCCGCCGTGTTCATTCAGTCTTTTATTATTTCACAACCTTCGTGGTCACAATGAGACCGATACATCCGTTCCAAAAGCACTTCTGCGTCTTGTTCTTGTCCATTGCACTCCTTGCCACGTTTATCACTTTGAAAAAGAGACACATGCCTTCTTCCGATGCATTCTCTGCAAACTACACAGACGACTTTTTGGCTTACGTACATTCGAATACTTCTCTTGCACAAAGATATTTTACTCTAGAAAACGATATTTCAAGAATGAATTTAAGTCGCGCTAGGAATGTGATTGATGAGCGTCGCGTAGTGTATATTTTGGGTTTGTTCGAGCTGACAACGAAATGGGGAAGGAGGTATGAAGGAGAAAGTGAAATGTCTGCGGCCAAACTAGCTGTTGATCATGTTAATGCCCTTAATGTTTTACCTGGGTACTCCTTAGAGCTGCTGGTGAACGATACAGAGGTGGGTATAATTCCATTTTGAAACTATGATAATGTTACTATATTCCAGTCGAATTAGATCATAAAACTTGAAAAAATTATTATTAAACATTTTGTTGCACTTTTTAAGGGGGAATGGTATGTAGATTGATAATATAAAAAAAAGTAACTCGAAAGAAGTGACGCTAAGTTGGCAAATTGCAAATTTACAAGTTTTTTTACTTTTTTTACTGTCCTCGAAAGACAACCTATAGGAATATTAGTTATTTTATGTTGTAAGCAATTAAATTACTTACAATTTAAGGTACCAGAGTCATTTTTCACTAAAAGAGGCATAGATGATTCCTCTTTTTAAAAAATTATCGCAAAAATAAGCTCTATTTAATGCAAAAAGCGAATTTCCGAGCGGCTTTTGCCTGACCATGGGACAGTTTGTTTATAACGCTGTTTTGCACGTTCTACTTTGTTAGTTGTAAACGGCTACTTAATTTTCTTTTTCGATGCGTTTTTTTTGGATCAATTAGAACCTATATATCTACGTCAATCGAATCGGCCATGGCACGCATGTTGGTCTTTGGATTTACCGTATTTTCCATAAAATTGATTTTTCCGCGTTCGACCAATTAACAAATTGGTGACTTAAAACAGATACCTTAAATTGTAGGTAATTTAATTGCCTACAACAAAAAATAACTAATATTCTCATAGTTGGTTTAGATTTTCGTGGGCAGTTAAAAAAAAATGAAAAAACGCGTAAATTTAATATATGTATAATTTAATACTTCTTTCGAGTTACTTTTTTGATATTATCATTCTACATATCCTTCCCCGTCATAAAGTGCAAAAAAATGTCTACTAACTAATTTTTTCACGTTCAAATTATAATTCGACTGGAGTACTAAGTTATGGCCTTTTTCACATGGCACAAAAAGCCATTTTATATTTATTTGACAAATTTTACGTTTACATTATTAGGACATATTAAAATTTGTGACAGTATTTTTAAAATTCTCAGTTTTAATAAAACTAGCTGTTTTAATAACAGCTGTAATATAATAATTTCAGTTTCATTACAATAGTTCACATGAGTAGACGTAAACCTTAATTTTAGAATTACTGTATGTCTACTGCAGACACGTTGTTATTATACTGGATTAATTAAAGATAAATTAATGGCTGTATTTATTACACATGATGAAACTATCAAATTATGTACTTAAACTATTTTTAGTAAAAAAACTAATAGACACTGTAAAATATTGAATCACATTACAGATAAATGACTGAAAATATAATTTTTTAAAATTATCTTACGCAGTGTGATAGTTGAGTTGTAAAAATAAACAATTTTTAATTCACTTTTGGATTATTTAATTTTGTAAATATCTGTTTATATAGATTTTCTCCGTGTTTCTATACCACCCGTGAACAAAAACTGCTGTTTAACTGAATTATTTTTGCTTCATTAAAAATTTGGCACTGAAAAAGATAAGAATATAACATGGGAAATACAACTACATCACTTCGCCTTGGGTAAAAAAAAAATAGATTTTGTTTCTAAAGAGGTGCGCTTATGTTAAATGTGCCAGTTTATGTTCTATTTGACAGATATATGATATTATTTTTTTTGTTTTGTTTTAACAGCCAGATGCTCTAGATATAGCTCTTTCTCTTCTCATCTATTGTAATAGACAAGAATAAAACACGTTCAGAGCATCTAGATGTTAATATCAAATTTGCCTTGTCTTTGAAATATTACACCATTTTTTTTATTTCATTGTTTTTGTATCTTGTATTTTATAAACAATTTAATATCGATAAATTTAATTTTAAAAAGAAAGGCATTTGAAAAAGCAAAAGTTAATAGTGAAAAAAAAAATAAAAAAAAATCTAAGTATTATTATTAATTAATTATGGTTAATTTAAGTTAGATAAAGTAATTATTTTTTAGTATTACGAAAAACAAATTAAAATTTTGAGAATTTGTCCTTGTCAAAGAGGTGATGGTAGAAACAACAAAGGAGATAATTTCTTTGATTTATATTACTTAATTATTTCAGTAGCTACGTCAAGTATATTTATTTATTAACAATATTTAGCTTATATTTACCTACTTTATTTAATACTTATTAATTAATTTGGAAGAGAAACATATTTGCTGAATATTGTGGGTGTAATTCAAGGCTGGGCGGTGCTTTTTTGTTTTTTAGCATACCTAGATGTTGGTGTCGAGGAGCATAATACGATTTTATATATATTTTTATTTAAATGGGCATTTCTGTCGCAATGATAATAACTTACTTTAATAAATAACCCTTTGCGCTAATAGGATCATTTGTTTATAATAAATACAGTTTTGCTTAACCAAAAAGATCTCAAAAAAGTTTTTAAAATTAAATTTATAAAATCAACTGGCTGATTCCTTATTATTTTCATAACTTTTTCCTTTTCGGCGCGACACAAATACTCAATTAAATAAAATAAGTAACTGAGAATTCCACAAATAAATAATTACAGACAATATGATTTCATCAGGCGATAATTTTAGGAAAAAAAATTATACACGTTTTATACAAGTAAAAACATTTCTAAATATGTGTAAAGTTTGATTTAAGTAATTTCATTTGTTATCAATTACAGGCAAATACTTTCACTAAATGTTGCTAACTGTATTTTTCAAGTAATGTCAGATGATTAAACAAAAAATTAAATAGATTTTTAATTAATTTTACTATAATCGTTGATTGAGGATTTTGCTTTTGAATAATTTTTGTTGTACACATCATTAAAACAGATCCAAAGAAGTTGTTCAAGCGAAAGATATTTGATAATGTGACATTTTTTTAAACTTAACTCCCGGTGTCTCGAAAACTATTGGCTTTAGACCATATTTACGTTTTTTTTTAAATAACCCAAAGAACAACTTACTGGAGTTACAGCATATTTAAAAAACACCCTGTAGATTTGCAAAACAAAAGATCTAAATGTCGGAAACCATTTATCATTTTCTCAGATTTATAAATTCGTAGACGGGACAGAAAAAAAACTATTTGAGCTTTTTTCTTAAAATTTGAATTTGTATTGACATGAAAACAGCAAAAGATGAAATAGCAGAAAGATCACTTGTATTATTTGTAATTAATAATAGGAGTGTAAGTGATTTTTCGCCTCAGAGAATAAGGACAAAATAAAAATAATTAATCAGATTTCACAGTTATACCCGAACGAATCCATTATTGTATATCCCCTACATTTCCTTTTTACGAGAAAATGTCGCATTTTTTACATAATACTTATATTCTTCGAATTGAAAGGCTTAATAATTGTTTTGTCGGGATTACTGCATTTTTACGTTGTTGAAACAAAATCTTATAAAACCGTTTGAAAAATTTTATTCTCACGGTTAAGTTATGTCCTGTTTTCTCAATATAAAGTTTATAAGATTACCACCTAGGAAAAATTCACTTTTTTACAGTACAACTTCCCAAAATTACTTTTTTATACAACTTTTTAAATTTCTTTGCCTTTCATTATTCACAACCTAACTTTTTTATTTTTTATCATTAAATGGTTGATTATTATTAATAGTATACCTAAATAAAACTTGACTTGAGTAGTCAATGATTGGGAAAACATTCGAACTGATGATCTGGCTGCACCATAATGTAGTGTACGAGGTACGAGGGGTGTGCAAACTCCTGTGGATCCATGATCTAGAACACACAGATTTGTGTTACAAGTCATCTTTTCAAGGTTCTTTCTTTGCATTCACACTAAAAAAATTTAATGGCTATACAATTAGTGACGTCTGTTTTTGCTATCAAAATCGTTAAAATAACAAGTTACGGGGTTTTTGGGTTACGGGTATATGAGGTTATGGGGTTATGAATTCCATGTTTTTCCTCAAATCAGTTTGTAATATCGAATGAAATTGGTTTGAAATATCGAAAACCACATTCTAGAAGAGTTTCTTGATGTTAGGATCAAACCACACGAACTGATTGAATTATAACTTTAATTTCGAATTTAGTATGTCAAAATACTGATCAATGGCTCAGCCCATTTTTTTTTATGCGTGGTGCTTGTTCAGTGCAGAAAACAAAAAATCTTGTTAACTTTGTAACACAAGTCTATATGCCCTAGCTGATCTTGCATGCTCTGGAATAAGAGATTGTGGAAATTGTGGATGTGCCCATAGTCCAATCAACTTGTTTTTGTGGAGCTGTGTAATTAAAGACAATTGATGCATCATGTATTCATGCTCTTAAATCATTTTGTAGCAATAAAAATCGGATCCATTATTTATTTAAGAGAGAATATAACACAAAACACTGCATACATGGGAGGTTAATAATAATAAAAATAATAATGTCCCTAGATTCGCGAAGTACTAGAACTAGCAATAAACTAAAATGACTTGTACTTTCGACAAACATACATTTTTTCTTGGGTAGATACGGGGATGAAATTCTTTGTCCTGGAACATTATAGTAAGAATACTAAATTTATTCTTTTTGGAATTAAGAGAAGGTTCAAACTCTTTCATATGCATAATTTATAGCATATTTAATATTTCTTTCAGCTATAAGTTTAATTTTTACGTTACATAAGTTTATTTCTTTCAACTGGAAATGTTAAATTGACAATTTCGTAACTATAAAAATATTGTGTTTTTTGTTGAAAATATTAACTCTAAATGTTTTTTCTTTTTGGAATTTGAAGTGAATGAACCTGAGAGTAATTCAATTTTTCCTTTTCTTAAGTAACTTTAAAAATATGTATTGTGTTCCTCATAACAAATTTACCTTTATAAGAAATAATTCGCTAAAATTTCATTACATTGACTGCTCCCGGAATAAATCTACGAATTTTATTCCATAAAAATAAAATTGTTGACGAGATACATGAGACCAGACTTTTATTGTAAAGGAAGATTCATTGTCCTAAATAAAAAATATTTCGTTCACGTTTTAATTCTGTGGGGAATAACTTGGGGGATGATTTGATTATTTTTGCAATTTGTTTGAGTACATAAAACAGAAAACATGAAAATTGTAGACAATTATCCTAAGGGGTGTTTTCCTTTTAGTATATATTTATTTATTGGGAAAATATATAAGATTCTAAACAAAAATAATAAAAAGTGAAAAATGTTCTAGGTTTAAAATTGTGTCTGCAACCTCTAATAATCCTGTCAATTTATTTAGTGAAAAATATAAGTAATCCACCAGCTATTCTGTAAAATAAAAACTCTAGTAAGAATATCGCTGCCATTTATTTCCAATCGTTGCTGAAATTTTGCAAGCGGATTTTCCACTGCCCATGTCTGTACCTATTCTATAATTAATTATTCACCCCGTTGCTGTGAGTAAGCGTCATCTCGTTAGTTACTAAGATACCTTTCGTATAATTTTCTTAGGTTCTTTTTTGTAAAAACTACTGACAAAATCGAATTCTCGTGGGGTAATCTAAGAGTTGTCAAGCCTGAATACGCTGTCTATGAAATGGATGAAACTGCTGTTCATGTGGTGTTTCTCAGACTTTCTGAACATTCAATTAGCGTGCAGTTTACTTGGCATTATTTGCAGATTCATCGTTAACAATTTTCAAAATTTCCTTTCTGAATAAATATATCGGATATAACAAAAAATCTATTCGTTAAATGGGAGATTTTCCATTTAACTTTTTTGTGAGATCCTGAGATAAGATAAATATGTAGATGTTATATACTCGTAGTATTACAATGTTGACTGCTTGTTTTGCTNCATTTATTTCCAATCGTTGCTGAAATTTTGCAAGCGGATTTTCCACTGCCCATGTCTGTACCTATTCTATAATTATTCACCCCGTTGCTGTGAGTAAACGTCATCTCGTTAGCTACTAAGATACCTTTCGTATAATTTTCTTAGCTTCTTTTTTGTAAAAACTACTAACAAAATCGAATTCTCATGGGGTAATCTAATAGTTGTCAAGCCTGAACATGTTGTCTATGAAATGGATGAAACTGCTGTTCATGTGGTGTTTCTCAGACAATGTGAATAGAAACATTCAATTAGCGTGCATTTCACCTGGCATTATTTGCATATTCATCATTAATAATTTTCAAAATTTCTTTTTTGCCTATAACGCAACTTCTGGAATGGTTTAGCTCGTTGCTAGATAGTGGAGCATGTTGTTAGCATTCACCGTAAGTTAACAACGTATCAACAGGTTCACTAATATCATACGCTTGTGTCATTTTGTAATAATCACTATGTTAATCGTATGCTCTATCACAATAATTTATCAAAGCATAATATCACAATTAGCTATCGTTACTTACTTTTCAAAAACCATTAACACGTTTTATAAGTAGCCCTAAGTTACATATTGTAAGCATAATAACTTATAAACAGCAGGTAAGAACTAAAGGATGTAATTCTTCAAAATGGAATAAATGTATCGGATATAACAAAAAATTTATTCACTAAATGGAGGATTTACCATTTAACTTTTTGTGAGATCCTGAGATAAGATAAATATGTAGATGTTATATACTCGTAGTATTACAATGTTGTCTGCTTATTCTGCTGTTCTCCTTCCTGTTTCGTCTTCATTCTCAGGTAGAAATTCTTCTCCTTCACTCAACTGTGATCTGGAGGGGCCATATTTTCATTAAAAATTAATTTGATTAAATTTTATTTGTGATATTGATTCCAAAACCCAAAGTATGTATACAGGGTGTCTCGGTACTCGATACAAAAAAATCGAGTACAAATAGATGAGTTTCATACGGGTCTTCGTTAACAAGTTACGGGACCTCAAAAGTGAAAATTAAAAAGTTATTTTTATTTGCAGTTTCTAAAATATTAATTTCAACACGATGCAAATTATTGATCGATAACACATGCGTATAGCCTGTTTTTGATGTTGTACGTGGAACTTCATTATGCCCAGAACGACAGGGACGGGCTATGCCCAATGGCTAACAACCCAGAATTTTTGTATAGATGACGATCGCAATCTGCCTATATCAAAAATAAATTATCTGAAGAATTTGTCAACGATAGTACCCTGCAGGTCCAACTCGGTAAAATTAACAGTTCAGGGAATATTTGTGATTTACACCATTTAAAACGGTAACCTTTAAAAACAGATATTACAAGCCCTGGATTACCGACAACATCAAATTTATGATCAATCTACGAAATAAAGCGTTTAACAAGTATAAAAAAACTAAAAAGAAAAAGCATTGGGATTATTACAAAAATTTAAGAAATTATATTACACAAGCTATACGTACCGAACAAAAAATATATTTTCAATACAAGTTTGCCAACGCTAGTAGTAAACAAAGATGGAATATAATAAATAAATTTTCAGGATTTAAAAATAAAAATGACTTTGAGTTTACCTCAGATGTAGACGCAAATGATATAAATGTAAATTTTTTAAAAATAAATGGGGATATTATTAAACCTAATACGGAAATTCTCAATTTTTATCGTAATAATCTTAAAACAAATTTCGAAAACTTATTTGAATTCAGTGAAGTAGATGAATACAGTATTATGCAAATTATTCTCAAAATTAGAACTCAAGCTTGTGGGAGTGATGGAATTAATATTTCTCTAATTAGATTTCTTTGTCCGTATTTAATCCCCCACATAACATATTTAATCAATTTCTGTCTAAAAAATGTAGTTTTTCCAAATGCCTGGAAAGAAGGTCTAGTTATTCCCATCCCAAAAGTTGCCTCCCCTGAAAATTTAAATGAACTTCGCCCTATAACCATTCTTCCTACTCTTTCCAAAGTTTTGGAAAGAATCGTAGAATACCAACTACGAGATCATATTGATAAATATGACATTCTTCCAACTACACAATCCGGGTTTAGAGCGGGATATAGCTGTGGAACTGCTCTTTTAAACATAACGGATGATTTTTTTAAGGAACTGGATAATGGAAAGTCGGGTGCTTTAATTTTGTTAGACTATAGCAAGGCATTTGATATGATTAACCATGAATTATTCTTAGCAGTGTTACATTTTATTGGTCTCAGCCCGCTCTCCGTAATCTTTTTTAGGAATTATCTCATTGGCAGAACTCAAAGGGTAATATATGGGGGTGTATCGTCAACCATACGGGAAATCGGACGAGGTGTGGCCCAAGGCTCAATTCTTGGGCCCTTATTTTACACTATCTATACAAGCAATTTCTCTTCAGTACTGCAATATTGTAAGGCCCATACGTATGCTGACGATACACAGTTATATAAATTTTTTGAAAAAAAAGATGAATTAAAAGCAATACAGGAAATTAATACTGACCTAAACGCCTTGCTAAGTATTTCTACTGAGCATAATCTAGTAATTAATCCGAATAAATCATCTGTTATGTTGTTTGGTTCAACATTGTTGTATAATACTCCGATAAAAATTGATAATTTATCTTTACAACCGACACAAAAGGCAAAAAACCTGGGTGTTATATTCGATAATAAGTTAAAGTTCACCGATCATGTTTCTTTCATTCTGCAGAAGTCTTATCTAAAATTAAAAACATTATACCAATGCAGACATTTATTTGATATAAAATTAAAAAAATTACTCTGTGATTCTCTTGTTTTAAGTCATGCAAATTACTGTGACTTCGTTTATGGACCATGCCTCTCTGTTTATGATTCTAATCGCCTGCAAAAGTTACAAAATTCGTGCTTACGCCTTATATATGGAATAAGAAAGTTTGATAGAATTTCACATACATTAGAAAAAGCCGAATGGTTAAATATGTCAAATCGTAGAAAATTACATGCATTAACATTATTTCATAAAATTATAATAAAAAGAAGTCCCATTTATCTTTGGAAGAAAATTACATATCGTACAAATATTCACAGTACAAACACTCGTCAAAAAACTGCTATAGATATTCCTAAACATAAAACTCAACTATTTAAGAACTCCTATTCATATCAGATATCAAAAGAATATAATAACATTC